>NC_081408.1:173148155-173448155 GCF_030272615.1 Cryptomeria japonica | reverse complement strand
GCAGAGTGAAAAAAAAAAAAAAAGAACAGCAGCAGTCAGCAGCGATGGCCTTCATTCATAGATTCGACCGCGTTCGCCGATTTCAGAGGCCAGCAGAGGCAGGAGAGCCGGTAAGTACCACGAAACCTCCTCGTACTTCGATGCATTTATTATTGTCATTAATGCATGGTAGGTAGAGCAATAAATGTGCTTAGACTAGGGTCCAAAAAATGTCCAAAAACATCCAAGCGCGTCTGTGTTGGTGCCAGGCACGTCTATGCTCACGAGGCGCGTCTGCGTTGGTGTCAGGCGCGTCTGCGTTTGAACCCACGTCTGTGTCAAATGCGGCCGTCTTTGCGATGGTTAGTCGCGTCTATGCTAAGAAGGCACGTCTGTGTCGCCCAGGTGCATCTATGCAGAGCATAGGCACGTCTGTGTTTTTCAGGCGCGTCTGTGCAGTCTTTAAGCGCGTTTATGTCAGGTAAGCGCGTTTGTGTTTAAAAAGTGTGAAGTTGCATCATCTAGGTCAAATCGGCAGTTTTGTGATGAACATACGCTGTCGATTGGATAAGCTGCTGAGAGGATACACTCAAGCAGGTCCTCTAGGGTAGACTAGGATAACAAATAGGGCTAGGATTGACAATTCTGTGATAGAACATACGTTACCAATTAGGAAACTACTCAAGAGGATTCACTCAAGCATAGGCCCTAGGATAAGATAGATCAAGGCACTTTGTGATGAATAGTGAGTACCAAGATATAGTACTTTGTGATGAACAGGGAGTACTAAAATATGAGCAGCACTTTGTGATGAACAGTGAGTGTCACACACATAGTACTTTGTGATGAATATGGAGTACTACTAGGATAAATAGCAACACTTTGTGATGAACAGTGAGTGTCACTAGGGTAGATAGCCATATGCATTTAGATAAAAAGTAGCATTTTGTGATAAACAGGGAATGCCACTAGATAGACTGGACAATTTTGGGTGTCTACAAAATTCATTCAGGCGGTTTACGATATAAACATTTAGCAGATCTCATAAGAAACAGTAACTAATAGATTTACCAAAGGGGGTAGGTTTAAAAACTGTCTTACAAATCATACATTAATTCCTAGAGAAATATAAGACTTTGTAGCCGAAATAACATAAAAGACACTAGTGATTCACAAATCACAACCTTTACCATATTAATTACTTTTGCATTAAAACTATAGGTTAAGTAAGTAGGACTCATAGAATCAACTAGCAATTTCAAGTACAAATATTGAATAGCTTCCTCAACAACAATCTTGAACTCATCTAAGATCACCTATCCTAGGAAACTATGCCATTTTGAGGCAACGAAGAATTTAGACCAAGATATTCAATCTCCTATAAAAAGCATTAGTCATCAACAGCTACTAGTGAATAGGTATACTCACCTAGGTCTTGCAGAGCTTAAAGTGAGGGAGTTAGTAACCAAATAGGTTCACTCTTTAAGTTGGCCAAGTCAACTGGAGGGTTTGATAATAGGAGTTGGCATTTCCTTAGAACTTATCCAATCTGTTGATTTGAGATCCAACAAATTGTCGACTCTGCTGGGACAATATTCATTTAAAAAGACTCTGCTATGGGAAAGAAATCATATAAAAAGAAACAAATTTCTTCTCTAAAGAGAGGTGGTGACTTTGAAGTAAAGAGAAGAAGTTTAATGTATGTGAGGAGGTCAATAACACAAGGCCATCCAATAGTACGACTGAACTTTGATCAGAAAAGAAATAAGAAAAAAATAAACAAAGAACCAACGGAGAACCCAATGGAACACAAGAATGATTTCATGAATGAGAGGTATAACGGGTATTACTCTGAAAATAACTCACTATCAGCTTGGAATAAATAGAACTATACAATTCTTTCATGCCCAAGAAATGAGGACTTGGCTGCTGCAGATAAAGCACGAAAAGGAAAATTCCCTCTTGGTTTTGAAAGTTATCGCCCAAATTCGAGAGAAAATACATCAAGTTCCTTAGGTTCAAGTAGAATGGATGCACCAAACCATTTTGCATATTTAATTAAACAAATTTTAGATGTAGCTACTGAAATGAAAGACACCGGATGAACAAGAGAGTGTGTGGAATTTTGTGCTAGGCTACATTAATGTTAATAAAAATGATATTGATCATGACCTGAATAAGTACAAAGAAACATGTGAGCATGCAACCCAAGAATCAAACAAGGGAAGAAGTCATACAGATGAAACCAACACAAAGAACAATACCTATAAGATAGCTAGAAACCACTTATATGATCATGGGAATGGCAACTTTGCATGCACCCATGTACCTCCTGAACATTAGTACAATCATTGTAACAACTTTGCATATGAAAATTAATTCCAACCCCGAAACCAATTTCCCCATTATAATAACATGATTTAGAACCATGGGAATTTCTTCCAGGGAGGATATAGATCGATGAACATAGAGCATATCAGATAATTTGACTTTTTAGGAATGATGGTGTATCCTCATCCCATCCCAAATGAAATCAGAACTGCAGTACCAAAATTCACTAGGAGTAATGCTATCACAGAAGAAGCACATTGCAAAGCTTTCAATACAGTCATGGAAGATTTTTGTCTCCCATATGAAGATGTTAAAATGAAATTATTCATGCAGTCTTTAACAGAGGATGCATGAGATTGGTTCAAAACATGACCTGATGCTTCAATAAATAGCCTTGCAGAGTTTAAGAGACTTTTTCTCAAACAGTACGAAGACCAAAATAGCCCCGAGTTTGCACTACATGAAATCATAAGTATTAAGAAAGAAATGAATGAGACAGTAGTTAATTTCAACAAAGGATTCAATAGAGTTATAAACAAAATTCCTAATAGGATAAAACCAATCCCAGAAGTAAGCATCTTGTACTACAAAAATGCCTTTGACAACAAGACAAATTATGAACTCTGAACAAAAAACCCTACAACTCTTCAAGGAGTTATGAAAGCTTCCATAACAATAGAAAACAATAGACAAGCTGCTAGGAGAATTGGGAAGAGAGAAGATACTAGATTTTTAAACCCAAAGGTTCCTAAACAAAATAAAGATGAAGATAAATTGGACAAGGTATTAAATGTTCTAAAAGATTTATCTGTGAAGGTATATAAAATAGAGAAACAACAGTTCTTCCATCATGATAGGCCTCGACTACACAATATGCCTTACAATGCTACCTGTAAGGATTGGAAACTAGTGGAGAAGAATCAAAAAGATAATATGCAGACACTAGATCCTGTAAAAAGAACTATGAATCAGGTGTCAGATGATAACCTGTGGTGCTTTGTCTGTGACATGCCACATTCTCCTTACCAATGTATAGTAGCAAAGAAGCTGTAGGAAGAAGAAGAAGAATGTGAATGGTATACAAATGACCACACCATAATTTTTTTATCATTTGAGGAAAACGACTCATCTGCGGAAGAGGGAGACAGTGATGTAATTTCAAAATGGATCAATCAACAGTGTTGTATGCAGCAAGTATTCTTAGATGAGGAAGAAGAAATTAAGCTCAAGGTCCCCACTAAAGAAGAAAGAGAAAGAATCATGGTGGCTGCAGTGGAACAAGCCAAAAGAAACTATGCTTTCAAAAATAGAGCCATAAACCCTAAGCAGGCAAACCTTTCCAGAATATTCATAAAAGAAGTTAATAAGATATCTAAACCAATAAATAGAATGAGTAATCTCTAAGAAAAGGACACTGGCAAAACCAAAGAGAAGGGTGTTCAAATAACAAGACCACAAAAGGGAGAGAAAGACAATATAGAAAATACTTCCTCGACACCAGCCACTACATCATTTAATATTACAAATACTTTGACACAGATGAAGGTCCCTATACCATTGCTTGAGATGATGAGATTCCCTAAAAATAGAGAAAAGACTCTAAAAATGATCACAGATGCCTCGGGAGAAAAAGTGAAGGAGCACAAGCAGGGTGGACAAGACAATAATGGTGAACATGATCTGGCTCTAGCCATATATCTGAGGTCAACAATAGCAAAGAATCCTTACCAAGTGGATCCCTTCTACCTGACCCTAATGATCAATAATAAGATGATTAAAAATGACATCATTGATTTAGGAGAAACAATAAATGTTATGCTTGTAGGAGTTATAAAAGAGATTGGAATGGGGGTGGATACGACATTTGGGAACTGTTATGCTATGGATAAAAGATCTATTCAAGTGGTGGGTGTTATGAAAGATGTAGAGTTCAAACTAGTAGCATGCCCTGAAGCATCCTACAAAACATAAATCACGGTGGTAGATGTCCTTCCTAATTATGGATTGTTATTATCTAGACAGTGGTCAAACCTGATAGGGGGACATGTCTAATTAGATTTATCATATGCTACCATACCAGTGAATGGGCATGAAGTGAGAGTTAAGAGAGAGCCTCGTTCCTCATACATCGTTGAGGATGTGGAAACCCCTAGGCCGATATGTTTTATTCAGTTAGACATAGATTATTTTAAAGTACAATTGACAAAGCCAAAGACTGAGGATTTGTCTCCAATTGAGTCTTGCATCAAAGAAACTAATGATCAAGTGTGGCGCATATACTTTGATGACTCGTGCAGTAAGGAAGGAAGTGGGGCTGGGATTCTATTCATTTCACCAAGTGGAGAAACATTTAAATATTCTTTCAAGTTAGTGTTTGAATTCGCCAACAATATTGTTGAGTATGAGGCTCTAATCATAGGACTGAACCTAGCAGTTAAGCATGGAATTAAAATCCTTAGTGTATTTGGGGAGTCAAAATTGATAGTGTCCCAAATTAAGGAAAAATATGCCTCTACACATATTAGATTGAAGCAATATAGGAATGTTATGACCCAGAGGCAACTGAGAGAGGGGGAGTGAATCAGTTGTCTATTAGTTTCAACCCAAATATAACTTGATCAAACTTTATGCATAATACCGATAAACCAAACTTAATGTTGGTTGATAGTATAATAGTTAATAACAATATCGATGAAGCTTAATGCATGAAACAGAAAGAGAAATGATATCCACAACACATAACACAAATATTTGTACGTGGAAACCCTTTAAGAGGAAAAACCATGGTGGGAAACCTTACCCACAATCAAATGATACTAATGCAGATAGTATGTGTGTACAAATGGGGTCTGCACATGCAGAAAGGCCAACTACCTAGAGCTCACTGCTCAATCACAAAATAATAGTCACACTGACTGCAATAGGATCGTTAAATCCTTGATAATGTACAGCTCAAAGTAGCATCTTCATATGCTAGATTCAATACCGGTTAGGATCATATTATCTCCCTCATACGTTCCTTGAATCTTCAAATGATGTCTACATGAGTAGCTCTGCTTATATTCGCATATACCGAATATCGCAACCTTATAATACCTTATGACTTTCTTCTTCCACATAATCTGACAAATGAGATCTTACATATATACCAAAACCTAAGATCAAATGTGTAGGTTGGCTCACAAAGAATATTACAATTAAATCAATTATAAATGAATCAATGTGATGGATCATGTTGGCTCAATGCATTTACAATAATAACCAATCAATAAATCATCTTCATAATGTGTCGTGCTGATCTGGAATAGATAATGCAGGCCGGTCCATAACCTAGACCAATTTGGCGGTAATAGAAAATATGCCAACTCGATTAGACCAATAACCAAATCACCAAAACCAAGTGTCCAAACCATGTCTTTGACATAACCAAGTAATCTCTAGATGATAACAAGTCATCCTCTATGTCGGTGACCAATACAACCTGTCGGTGAACAAGATACCGATGACTGTGCATAAGTCACTAAACATGCTGGTGAACATAACCAAAGATCTCCTGAAAGATAGGTGCTGATAAGGGTTGACAAGTGTTGACATTAATGAAAAAACCAATGCAACACATCCATAATACCAACAAGGAATGCAGTATGGGACACCATTGAGTTGTTTGGTGCCTTTAAGATAAATTGGGTTGATAGGTCAAAGAACATAATATCTAACTTTCTAGTGAATGTTGCACTAAAGGAAAATGATATGACATTGAATGGGATATCAGAAGTGGAGATAAAAGTTAGACCTTCTATCCCTAATATCCTATACAATTGGAAACTTTTTCAAGATGATGCTGACTTGTTAAGCTTCTTGCATTGTGTGGATCATTATCAGGCACGGGATATTAACTTTAATGATTATGGAGGACACTAATGGGAAAGACACCTTGTTTGGATAGGAGATCATACAACTGAAATCAAACAAACTACCAAGAGGTTTGGTTGCATTAGAAAGGACTTTCAATGGACAGTATAGAACAAAAACTAAAGTGACTACAACTAGGGAAAGTGACGTTGAACAAATTTACTTGGGAAATGAGGAATCACCAAGGCAGGTGTTTGTTGGAAAGAAATTAACCCCTAAAATGAAGCAGCAACTGATAATATTGCTCAAAAAGTATAGGCATGTTTTTGCATGGTCATATGATGACCTCAAGACCTATAGAGAAGATTATTTCCAGCATGAAATACCCCTTAAAACTGATGCCAAGCCGTTTAGACAAAAACAAAGACCTATAAATCCAACCTTGCTACCTAAGATGAAAGAAGAAGTAATAAAAATTAAAGATGTGGGGATAATCAATCCTTGTAGGTACTCCACTTGGGTTTCAAACATAGTGCTTGCTAGAAAAAAGAAAGGAGACATAAGACTCTGTGTAGACTTGAGGAACTTAAATATATCATCCTTGAAAGATAACTACCCATTACAAAATATGGATATCATGTTGCAGAATGTGACTAGATGTGAACTATTATCTATGATGGATGGATTCTGAGGTTATAACCAAGTGATAGTTAGGGAGGAAGAGTAATACAAGACAACCTTTACAACACCATGGGGTAGTTATGTGTATCCAAGGATGACATTGTTATGTGTATCCAAGGATGTCATTTGCCCTAACTAATGTTTGGGCAACTTTCCAAAGAGAAATGGATGTAGCATTTATAGAGCTAATAGATGTCATAATGGTGGTATATCAGGATGATCTAAATGCTTAATCAAAAAGGGCTAAAGACCACTCCAATCACCTTGAAAGGATATTTAGAAAAGCTTTAGAATACGAGATTTCTCTTAATCCAAAGAAATGTAATTTTGGAGTTGAGGAAGGAAAGATCCTAGGACACATAGTATCTAAGGAGGGAGTAAAAATTGATCCTGAAAGAGTGGGTGTAATCAATGAGGTCCCCATTCTAAAAACTGTTAAATCTATTCAGCCATTTCTAGAGTGGGTGCAATCAATGAAGTCCCCATTCCAAAAACTGTTAAAGCTATCCAGTCATTTATGGGACAAATCAACTTTGTCAAGATATTCATCTTAAGCTTTATAGATATTGTAAAACCTATAGTGCAGATGTTGAAGAAAGGATCCAAGATAGATTGGGATACAGAAGAATTGTTGGCCTTTGTAGTAATCAAGTGGGAAATATCTGAGGCACCAATACTGATATCACCAGATTTTAGCAAACCATATCTGATCTTTTCTTTTGCCTCTTGTCACATGGTGGCAACAGTATTATTATAGAAGAACCAAAATGGTTGTGAGCAACTCATTGCATACTTTAGCAAATCGTTGAGCCCATCCGAGATCAAGTATGATATAAATGAGAAATAGGCCTATGCTCTAGTGTAAGCGGTAAAACACTTCAGACCATACCTGGTAGGGGTAGAGACCACAACTTATGTTCCTAGTGCAGCAGTGAAAGATATTTTTCAGATAGACAGAAGTAATAGGAAAAAAGTGCAAATGGATCAATCAAATCTAGGAGTTTAACATCGAGCTCAATATTTCACAAGTCATTAAGGGCCGAGGATTAGCTAAACTAATGGTAGGACTAGATTCTGAAGGATTTCAAGTAAATGAAGTTGGGCTTGAGGAAGCTAGTTTCAGCATTGAGCACATAGCATGGTACACAGATGTTGTGCATTATCTTAAACATATGAAATTTTCAAGCAATATGACTGGTAATCAAAACAGGTCTTTGAAGTTGAAATAGTTAAAGTATATGATCATTAATGGCGACTTGTATTGGAAAAACAGTGATAGGATCTTAATGCTTTGCTTGGATGAACATCATGCAAAAGAAATCTTGCAAGAGATGCATGGTGGGGTATGTGGTGGTCATTTTTTTGCTACAACCATAGCTCATAAAATACAAAGGGTTGGATATTATTGGCCACATGTATTCAATAACTCCTATACATATGTTAGGAAGTGTGAAGCGTGCCAAAAATTCTCAAGAAAATTGAAGTATCAGGGGGCACTCCCATTAAGACCTATGCAGGTTGAGGAACCTTTTCAACAATGGGGGTTGGGTTTCATTGGGGAGATATCAGACAAAACTAGTGGAGGTCACAGGAGGATATTGATAGCCACTGATTACTTAACCAAATGGGTAGAAGCAATTCCTACTAGACAAGCTACTAGCAAAGTAGTCATCAAATTCATGATGGAAAATATCATCACCAGATTCGATGTCCCTGTGAGGATTAATGTTGATAATGGAATGTGCTTCAGATCTGAGGAATTCAACACCTTCTGCAAGGAGTATGGCATCAAAATATCCCATTCATCTCCATATCATAGCCAAGGTAACGAGCAGGCCGAATCTAGAAAAAAAAATATCCTCAAGATCATCAAGAAGATGCTAGGACAAAAAAAAAAGGGGTGGGATTCAAAAGTGAGTCTGACACTTTGGTGTGATAGAATAACAATCAAGAAGTCCATAGGAAAGTCTCCATTTGAACTGGTTTATGGCAAGAAAGCTAAAATTTCATTTGATAATCTTTTATCTGTCCACAGATTTATGATACAAGAAGAAATTGATGTGGAAGACCCTTTGCAAGAGAGGCTTGTTCAACTAGTAGAGCTTGATGAGATCAAAACAAAAGCTCGGAGGCATAATGTTAAGGCATAGAATCAAATGAAAAGGCTGTATGACAAAAAGACAACAAATAGGAAGTTTGAGATAGGTGATTGGGTCCTGATGTGGGATGCCAGAAACCAGGACGAAGGTAAAAATGGAAATTTTGAGGCCCTTTGGCGTGGTCCATATGTGATAATGGAGAACGAAGGGGAAAATGCATATTACATACAGAGTGCTACATGAGACAATCAGGAATTGCCAGTACATGGACAACACCTGAAGAGATTTTTCTCTTAAAATATTATTCCATGTACAGTAGATTAGGATTCATTTTCCACTATATATACTGCCAACCACCATTAGTAGGTCCCTATTCACCAGAGAGTCCAGGCCCTTGAAGGTATTTGTGGCATACCCTCATCCCCAGTTAGAGCCACTGTTGAGCATCAAATTTTAAAATGTGAAAAATCCATGGTTTTATTAGGAGTTAAGATGATTTTGAAAAGTTTAATAAAAGACTAAATGTGCCCTTGATAAGTTTGATAGAAACCCTAAAAATTCCACCAATTGAATATGGTGTTTCGGGAAAACATAAGGTAAAGCCATCGAGACATATGATTTCATCAAAGTGCAGCACAAGTGTAATGTTAAATAAGCATCAGTGGAATATTCAAAACACTGCTAGACAAATGATTACCCATTACTGTGAAGATCAAAACAAATCTCAGTAAAGTCACATCACCATAAATTCAAAACGAATACCTATGTGACCATTGCTTAACTGGAATTATTAACTGGGAAGTTCACCATAAATGCTCAATGAATTCACGAAGTAGGAGATGTTGTTGACAGTGCCTAAGAAAATTCAAAGAGAGAGATTCAGAGCCAAACAATTCAGAATTGAGTCTACAAGAAGAGCCCTTGGAATTCAAGTAAGTTCTTCTCCCTCAGAAACTTGTAATTAAAATGAATTTGTCATCTTCGAAGGCCGATAAAGCTAGGAAAGCAAAAGAAACCCAATCTATAGAGACAAAAGAGCGAAGGGCGTTCACTGGCCCAAGATTTGTTTGATCAGTGTCCCTCGTCAAGCCTCATGTCTAAAAAGGTTAAGACCGATGAGGAGGGCTTAGAAGACAGATTTGAGCATCTTGAAGATATTTGGACGAAGATAAGAGGCCATGAGTTGTTTATTTTTGGGTATATCAGAAGGAACACACCTGAACCCGTAAGCAATTTATGGGGACTCAATTTGGGAAAACTAGCAGTAGCGAATGTCTTTGTTAATGTTGAACTTATGAAATCCCTAGCCAACCATTATGACCCCAAGATCAAAACTATATATGACTACATGGGGGAACCAATACTATTGATTACTAGGGAAATTATTGATACTGTGTTTAATCTGGATTGGGGGTTCGAAGAGAAAATTAATACTAAGAAATTGGCACAAGAGTACTTCAACCTGGAGGACATCTATAAGAGGTGGAGACTCCCCATCCATAGACCTAGGGTTGCAGGATCGACAGTACCATTGGGTAGAGATGACAAGGCTCCCTATGATGTCAATTCGCTCCATGCCTATTTCAGTTGATGTCAATTCGCTCAACTGTCTCCTCCATCCAGCTCTAATGTTATTTCAGCTGATTCCCCTAGAGAGGAATATCCTCCTGGATTTGAGGCTGGTGTGCATATGGATCTAATGACGGGACAGTACAATGTCCAAGATGTTGGAGATATAAGGATGTTTGAGCATGAAGATTTCATTGTTGATAATGATTAAATTTCCTCTAGAGACTTCTATACATTTTTATACCAGCATAAAGGAATACAAATTAGGAATACTATGAAAGAGAAAACAGAGGAAGAACAAGCCGAAAGGTTACAAGAAGAGGTGGACCTTGCTAAGAGAGAAATGACACTTCAGAAAGGAAGGCAGCTACTAAAGGATGCTGGTGTGCTAATGTACTCAGGGTGGGACATGAGGTCTACATTGCTATTTGACAGTTTCCTCAAGAAGCAAGATCCCAACAAGTAGATCATACCAGAGGAGATAGACAAGATCTTTATGGACTCAGACTATGATCCAAATAAAAAGGCTATCATAATATGGGCCTTGTATCCGAAGAAGAAGAGACCCATACTTGTTGATACAGATCAATTTTTTGGCCACCTGATAATCGAGCAAGTTGGGAAAACTGATCCCAGAATCACAGCCAAATTGAACGTGGATGTAGCAAAACTGAATCAAGAACAAACAGTTTTTTGTTAAAGGGAATAGTACTTACAGAGGCTTTTATGAGAAGGATACTGAAGAAATCGAGAGGCTACAAGGATAGTTGTCACAAAAGACTCCTATTATGGGAGGATATGAACCACATATGGGTGTTCAACCCGACCTAAGGGCCTTAGATGCTATATCAGATGCTGCCTACTAGAGGATAAAGGCTAAAAAGTTAGCAAAGCAATTGACCAATACCCATCAGAAGATGAACAAATTGGCAAATGATATCATTGAGCACAGGTTCAAAGATATGTTGCCACATGCTAACCAATATTGGAAAGTATACACAGGGACCGTGAAAGCTCTAAAAGAGAATGAGAGATTGAGGGCAAGATTGCAAGATGTATTGAAAGATAATGAGGCCATAACTATGGAAGAAAGAGTTCAAGGGGACCAATACCTGGTAGAGCATGACAAATATACAGACACACTGAATAAAGACCTCTAGATATTGGATGAGGATTGTGTTACAACAATATCAGTTGTCTACAAGGAAGGTGAACTAACTCCATTAGAGCAATGACAAAACAAATTTGCACAAATTAAGGAGAAAGCCATGGCTAGATTTAACTAGGATGAAGATGTAGCCCCACATGTCAACCAGGGAGTGTTTGATCTCTTTTAATTGGAGGAAGATATGAAGAGGAAGATTGTGGCTGCTAGATGCTATAAGAATGGCAGTTATATTAATCACCTCAGCATGCTTAATCTTTTTATTTTTCACTTTGTTAAGCAATTGTAATCAGATTGTTAATGATGAAGGGACATAACTTCTCATAGAATAGGTGTTGCTCACATATTTATATGAGCAAATTTGGAAAAATAGAGGGGGGGATTAGAATATTAGATACTGGACAGATACTATAACCTTTGGCATACTATTGTATCATTTTGTAGTTTTTAATAGAATTAGTTATTTTCTTCTACATATGTGTTGTGGATTAAGTCATTCTCTATAGGCAATTGTTTGTGATATTATCTAGAAAGAAGATAAGGTTATTCGTATTCTTATAGTGAGGTCTATGTTCCTATGTTATAAATTTGGATTAAAAAGATCTACTCATGGATTGTAATTATTCATTGTAGTTCTTCCTTGAATGGTCCCTTAAGGTTAGGGTTAAATTCCTTCAGGCCGTTTATGATATACAAATTTAGCAGATCTTATAAGAAATAGTAATGGATAGATTTACCAAAGGGGGTAGGTTTAAAATCTATCATACAAATCATACATTAAGTCCTAGAGAAATATAAGACTCTGTAGCCCAAATAACAAAAAAGATAATGGTCATTCACAAATCACAACCTTTACCATATTAATTACTTTTGCATTAAAACTCTAGGTTAAGTAAGTAGGATTCATACAATCAATTAGCAATTTCAAGTACAAAGATTGATTAGCTTCCACAACAACAATCTTGAAACTCATCTAAGATCACCTATTATAGGAAACTATGTCATTCTGAGGCAAGGAAGAATTTAGACCAAGATATTCAATCTGCTATAAAAAACATTAGTCATCAACAGCTACTAGTGAATAGGTATACCCGCCTAAGTCTTGCAGATCTTAAAGTGACGGAGTTAGTTACCAAATAGGTTCACTCTATAAGTTGGCCAAGTCAACTACTGGGTTTGATCATAGGAGTTGGCATTTCTTTAGAACTTATCCAATCTGTTGATTTGAGATCCAAAAGGACGCCTCTAGAAGATTCTTCTCCTCAGATCTACCTTTTGATGTCCTTCAAAATCTCTCCAAAGACGAATGAATGATGCTCTAATGGCTCTGATACCATGTGAGATTTTGCCAAGATTAAGAGCTCAATGAAATGTACAAAATAGAGAGACAAAATATAGGACAAGAATAAACTAAATTCTCATCAATAGATAAATGATCAATAGTTCAATAGTTGTTCATACAATGAATATGAGCCTACATATATAGGCAAGGCTATGTGGATATGTGAGTACACAAACATGACATGTGGCTCAATAAGAAACAAGGTTAGCTAGAAAATATGTGTGGTAGGTAGGAGAAACAATAAAATATTCCACATAAGGTGGATCACCCACCTAAGGTGGAATTATCACTCCACAATAAGTGGATATGATAGAGTAGTAACAAGATCAACACCATAAAATGTGGAAATTCTACTACACACATTATCTGAATGTGGCACAAATACCCAAGTGTCTCATACCCAAACTACTATGAAATGCATTTCCTAAGTAAAGGTGTAATAATATCCATGATGAATAATTATTTACAGCAACATAAACAAATACTCACATCTTTCTTTTCCAAATTCTTTTAAATTTGCTATCAAATGTGAAATACACTCTTTTGATTTCACCAATTCATCTTTTAAATAATCATTTTCACATACCAAAGGTTCATTCTATTTCTTTATTCTTTTACGAGACTTTCCCATCTAAATAAATAATTTCTTCACACAAATAAATTAATGATATTGAAGCACTTTGAATTTTATTAACACTTAGTCTTAACATGCAAGGGCCTCTACATTCAAACTGTCTGATTTCTATACTTTTAACGGGGACTCCTAAGCGTTTTCAGCAACCTTCTCCAACTAGGCTCTGTTTCTCAACAAACTTTAAAAGGCGGCCTTCGTCCAACATCACCGATCTTTTTGACAGCTTGTATGTCACATTTTCAACTTTGCAGCAGCTTTGGCTTCAGCACTTTTAAGTGTTTAATTTCTGTAGCTTCTTCAACAACATCATCTCCACCTTCTTCTTCTATAATTACAACATCTCTTTACACCTACACATTGTCCTCTTGCTATCTGCACTAGTTTCTTGGGTAGCTTTTTTTTATTGCCTATAGTCTTCAGTGACTTGACTATCTCTCTGCCCTTAACCTGAAGTCATGAATGGGAAACGGGGTGTAGCTCTTGTGGATTGCATTCAACTTCAAACAACAACACTCCTACGATGGCTTCAGCTTTAGCAAGGGTTGAACACTTCTTTAGATTCTTCTGCTTCTACATGCAAATAAACTTTTGGCTCGAAAAATTGATCCTGGCTGTCATACCACTGTGAAGGATATGGAAGATGAAAGACACAGACAGTTTCAATCACAACACATTGCAATTATAAACACAGAATATTAAACACACAAATTAACACATAAGTTATTATGTGTGCTGCTGCTGCACATAAAAACCTTTTCATTGCTTGTAAAATTGCCACTGATGCATTACAATAACCTCTTATAAATAGAGGATTGACACCACTGATTAGGAGTTATAACTAGCTGTCTTTTACGCTATCGAACTAGAGATAACTACCTATAAACTATGCATGCATGGAGGAATAAATCGAATATGCAAACTATTTTTTAATGTAGCAGTCTAGAACTGATCATGAGTTTCTTGCATGACATTGCATGGTCGATGCATGGTCGGTGCATGAGTTTAACGGTGGGTGGTTGCATGGTGGTAGAGTTTTCTTGCATGAGGGATAAATTACACCCCAACACAAAACACATAGGGCTGAGGAAGTAAAGGGAATGCAATGCTCAAATCATGAATAATGGTCAATAAGTAACCGTTGATGTTTTTGAAGCTGACGTTCTTTTGAGAATTCAATATTTGTCCTACTTATACATAAACACCTTTTATTAGTTGGTTAAATAATCATTAATGAATTGAGGTTGATTCTATTTTGAGTATTACAATTTTTATTTATTTATATACAAGCACTTTTAATTATTAGTTGAGTAATGGTTTGATACATCTGAATTTTCATTTATGCGTATCTTAATATTTTATGTGCTAATATTATTTTCTTTTTCTTAAATAATTTTTTATTGTTTTCAAGTGTAATTCATTCAAATTATTATATATATCTCTACACAAGTGTTTTGGGATACCTCTTTAAAATTAGTGTCTTTTACATGATCGAATTGAACATGACCCTTTTTTATTCATGTGTTGCTAAAATTGGGTATATTCTGATGAAACAAGTAGAGGCCTAAGATTGCATGGAAGACCACCAAAATTTGAAATTATGTAATATATTGATAATAAAACAAACATAAGAAAATATATTAAAAAAAATATTTATTAATCAAAATGTCGTACTATAAAGAAGCTCTTTGTTTTTCCTTCATTATCATCTCTTGTGTTACAAATATGCATATTTATATAAGATGTGTAATTTCCATTTCTTAAAATCCATGTTTGTAAGCTTGAATTGACTATATGACATTACATACATACTTGAGACTTGTAAATCGAACTTCTAACTTAACTTGCATTGCAAGACTCCAAATTGATTTGGCATGCCTTGTATTTTGCCTCCTGCTTGAAAATTATAATTTGATTGATATGAGTTGTATTCTTGATTTGTTCTTCAAAATTCTAACTTAATTTGACATGGATTTCACTCTTAGCACGACTTGTATACATCATATTAATACATTTGTGAAATAAAAGATTAAGGGACAAGAATATATATATATATATATATATATATATATATATATATATATATATATATATATATATATATATATATATATATATATATATATATATATATATATATATATATATATATATATATATATATTATAAACTAATTAGTTTAGCCACAATATAACACCACTTCCTTATAATAGCCTATCCTTAGAGGACTTTAAACTCCTTTCTCATATGGTTTTATAACATATTCATACATCCTTGAAATTTCACTTTGAGCAATAACATTATGTGTTGCACCTAATCAAAATTTTCTTCTAGAAAAGAATCATGCTCTAGAACTTGATATCTCCTTGGAAAATCAATTATCTACACTTTTACATGTGCTTGAAAACTTAAAATATTATTTTATTATGATGCATCTCTCATTGTAAGTGTATGTGTATGTGTATGTGTATATGTGCATGTGCATGTGTATGCATATGTACACACCAATATTTCTATGTATATATGTATGTATGTGTGTTTAAATATTTTATTTTACACTCCACTCGCTTATTAAAATAGTAAGTCACAATCTTATTTTATTGGCAAAATATATTTAATTGTGGAAAAATTTGATGTTTTATAATTATTTAAACATTTTTCTATAATGTTATACTATTTGCTAAATGGTTTAATATTACAATACAAGTTGTAGTACATAATGGAAACATTATGAAAATAATTTAAGAGAAAAATGGTTTGAATGATGCAAAAGGATCCTTGTGTATACTACAACACCAAATATCTTTCCTCTAGAGTCATTTATTATTATATTTCCTCTCCATCAGATTATTGACATACACATCAAGTCTAAACATAAATAGATTAATTTCTTATTGTAATTATACCGAAGAAAATTTTCTCATTATCCTCATGATCTTTGATGTTAAGATAAATCTATATCATAGGTACCTTATTCCAAATGTAGTGTTTTTTATTAAGATAAAACGGGTTTTATAGAGACCTGAAACCCAAATCTAAACAAAAGATAATTAAACCAGTAATGAACCAGAGTACAAACCATATCCAGATGACATCAGAAATAGGGGAAACACCCCATCGTACCTAACAACAAAAAATAGGGAAACTTGATCAAACAAATCAACAACACAAACAAAAAACTAGCCAAGAGCTTACATGAGCTTAGAAATATTTTTGGATTATATTCTTGTTTATTTCTTTGAACTCCTCCATGATGAATATCGTGGCGCTCCTTTCCTGGTTCATTCTTCTAGTCCTGGTAGAAGGTGTAGATGAAACCTGCATATCAACCCCCTATGAGTTTATCTCCATTTCTTCTTTTTCGACTTGGCAATTGAAGGTGGCACATTAGTGAGCGGTTGGGCTCTCTGAACAATAATTTTCTCATTAACCTTTTTAAGACCTTCCGACAAATTCCAAACGTAGTGTTCTTAGACAAATATGTAGTTAGTTGTATGTGACTTACAATACCACATGATTATTGCTTAAAATGAGAATATAATTTGTAATGAGCAATATTTGGTTGACGGTGTTAAACAATTATATTTTTTGATAAAGATAAACGAGTTTTACATGGACCAAAAACCAAAAGTTTTACAACAGCTGACCATCAGCCAAAAAAATATGAACCAACATCAAAACAGGGGAGCATCCTCGAGCAGTCACGAAAACAAAGGAAACATAGAGAAACAAGAAGAAACAAAAGAAAAAACTCTCAATTAAGAGAGTGCACTGGATCCTTGTTCTTTTGGATGGAAATCATTTTGATTTCCTCTAGCTCCTCCATAATGAATATGGAGGTACCCTTGTTGCTTCTCTTGCTTCTGGTTCTGGAACTAGGACCAGTGGTTTTGTTGTCTCCAACAGCCATATCTCCCCTCCAAGATCTTTCACCAGTTCGCTGTGATAGGATCTGTAATCAGCAACGATGGCATTAATCTTTTCAAGCCCCACTATATTGTTGTTGATGGCTTCTTTTCTTATGTCAACTAGGTTCTTGAGAATTTTCTTAATCTCAGCCATAGACTGCTTGACCCTTTCAATCCTTTGTCCGTGATTGCATTTCATCACGTCAAAGTCCTGTGAGAGTTTTTGGGTCATAATCACGAGTTTCTCAGGTTTGCTGGGCTTGAGAGAAGTAGTAAAGATATCAATAATCTCTTTAACCCCCATTTTGAGGGTATCAATTTTGTGCTCAACCCACTTCTAGCAGCTCTCTTGGCTTCTGGTAGCTTCCATAACCAGATTCATCAGGTTGCCAGTCCTCTGAATCCCAATGTTCTCTTTGTTGGCTATGGTCCCCTATTTTTCTTTCAAGACATTGATACGGATGTCCAATTTAATTCCTTGATCCATAATCTTCGAGCTATGGTCCTTAGCCGCCAACTTTTTCTTTTTAGAGAGGGGCTCGACCTTAGAGATCAGTTTGCTAGTGGTTTTGTATTTTCTAGCCGCCCATTTGGGAGGATTCTTGCTGCTAAACGTCCTAGGGGTGACCATCATCTCCCCTTCATTCGTAGGTTTGTATTTAGGGTCATCAAGAGGAACCCTACTTATAGTTGATGAAGCTTGATTAAGGTTGTATTTTTAGGTTATTATTTTCAACAAACTAAACTTTGCACTCACAAAATCTTTTTAGAATGCTACAGTGTTTGATTAGGTTTTACACATATACTTAAGTGTTTAATTAAATATATTTTTATTTAAATTCTTAAAAATACATAAAATCATTTTACATATCCTTTAAATTATTACATTTTGACTCATTTACAGGAATAAGAGAAATAAATAAATTTAAAGATACAATAATAATAAAAATTGATAGTTATCAAAATAAAACTAGAGTTATCCCTTTGAAGGATTCCATAAACTTAATTTTGATGGACTATACCATTGAAAATAAAATATTGGCTAGAGGTATTTTTCCTTTAGATGTCTACAAGTAGAGATAATTTATCTTCTTGGGGATTTGTACACTTAATGAAGTAGAATTAGAATATTTCATTGTGATTATAATGGTAGTTTCTACTTATAACATTAAAATTTTGAATGTGAAAAGGGAGTAAGGATTCCCTAATAGTCATCAATGTGATGACAAAAATAAGCAGGGGTGCCTGCAAGAAGTTGTGTCCACTTTTTGGCGAAAAAGTGGAAGTTTTTTCCAATTTTTTTTTATTTCATCCCGATTGACCTAAACATTTGAGGCACTTAAAGAATGATTTTTGAAAAAATTCAACAATAAAAAATGTAGTGCTCAAAGTCTAGTTTCCAAATATGTAACTTATTTTAATACCCAAATCTTAAAAATGAATTTTTAATAGGCATTAGTAAAACCTATAGTTTAAAAGTCACTTTTTAGGACCATACCATGCCCGCGTACGTCAAGCATAATTTGACCCAAATGCAAGTATTTTTCTTTATAATTTTGGGAAAAGACCTATAACTCACTCACCTATCATGAGGATATTATTTTCTAATTTTTTTCCTTATATATATATTTAATTTTATTTTTTAATTCTGCATAATCATTGTTTTGAAAAATCTGCATGTACGGCAAGCATAATTTAACCTAAACTTAACATTTTAAATTTCTTTTTTTAAAAACTGTATAGATTTGTCTGCAGTTTGATGCCATATAATTTTTTTTTCAAAAAACTTAAAGACAAAAAAGTTATTAAAATTTTAAAAAAACCCTGTTATTTCAAATTTATGGATCTCTTTCATTCGAAAATATTTTAAAATTAAAAATATTGATCCATTCTCTTCAAAAATTATATAATTGGAATCTAGATAGTGTGTACTATAATGGGTTTTTGTTGTTTAAAAAAATCTGAAAATTAGGTGTTCAAATATATTTTTAAGTCATTTTTTTGTATGAAACTTGATTTGGCCTTCAAGTTGCAGGTCAAACCAGTTCCAAGCCTCATGTTCGGCTTTTTGAACCATTTTCCAAGCCTAATTCCGAACCTAGAAGCGGGCCCCAAAAACACATTTTTACAAACAGGATCCCGTATCTAAAACGAGATCTTGTATTGAAAACAGGATCCCATTCTATATTGCAAATTATTTAAAAAAAAAAAAAAAACACGAGATCCTGTTTTGTTTTTCGGAATTGTATAAATGAGTGATAATTTAACATAATAAAACATGTCTTCAAATGTGTGAATTTTTACATGATATATTATGATTTAGTTGTCCTTTGGATGCTCTTTTGTTGCAATTTTAGATCCATTTTTTGAAGGTGGCATTTATTGCATAAGTTTTTAGTCATGGGGTCTAAACAATGTCTAAAGAAGAAACAAAGGAGGGAATTCACCATCGAGGAAATTCAAAAAGAAAGAGAGGAGGCCAAACATTAAAGGGATAGAAGAATGAGGATTGGACAAATGAATAATTCTGATGCTTCTGGATGCACAATAATGAATGAGACAAACATTCAAGATGATGCCTTGGGGGATCAGATGGACATAGATAATGCAATTATGGATGATGTTGATGTGAATGAAACAATTATGAAGAATATTCCAAGTACAACATCCTCAAATCCAGGTACATCTTCAAATTATCCAGGTACATCTTCAAATCCTTCTCTAGAAGACATGGATAATGTGATTATAGGTGATATTCATATTGATGATTTAGTAGAAGCTGGATATACCAATGTTGATATTGGTACAATTGTAAATTAAACTGAAAACCTTCATGTTGGTAAAGATGAAATTCTTTTTAATGTTGGAAGTGAAAATCCTTTTGAACATGGTTAAAATGAAAATCCTCCAACTGTTGAAGATCAGGGAAACTTTTTTATAAAAATTGAAAAAAAGGTTCTGGATAATCTTCCTAGTAAGATTTCTTGGAGACAAATAAGAACATATGCCAATAAAATATACAAAGAATTTTTTTATCGAAAAAAACTTGCAATTCAATGTCAACTTATGATACAACTGATGAGAATGTGAAAAATGAGAAAAGTGATGAAAAAAATAGGCATCTATGTGAAACCATCAAAAAAAGATGAATCTGTTAAGCATGCTATGTCTACTGTTGCAAGTGCCATTGAATCTATTAGTACAACGAGTCGATCTAAAGATAAGAATGCGACACGACAAGCTATAACAACTGCCATAGTGAATAAAGAAACCTTGAATAAAAGGAAGGTAAGAAACATTAGTGGAATTTTAAAGATGCATCCTAAAATATTGGTTAGAGCAGCTAAAAGAAGAGAAAGTATTGAAAGTGATCCAATCAACCAAAGTTGGAGTTTTAGTGGTAGACTTCATAGGTCAGTTATGAAATTGAATATTGAAGTGAAATCTTTTGTTGAAAAGTTTTGGCATGATAATACAAGGGTATCATCTAATGCTAGAGATGTTGTAAATTTGAGAGTGGGGTGTAAAATTCATGACCCTCATCCAAAACACCTATTAGACATAACTCAAACTGAATTTTATAGAAAATTTTTGGATGAAGCTGTGTTACTTGGAAATATTACTATAATTCAAATATCATTTGAAAAATGCAAGCCTTGGTATGTGAAATTTAATAAGAAAAGAGTCTCTTGTTGTTGTAAAATGCACGTGCAATTTCATTATTATTATGATGTTTTTTGATACATATGTTGTGTTTTGCATAGTAACATGCTTATCCAAGAATGTGGTATTGATATGCCACCTGAATCAATCAAGGAATTTGTAGCAAGTTTATTTTTTCAAAGAACTGATGGTTAATTAATTTATTTACATTCATGTATCTTTGGACAATGTTCTAGTTGTGGCAATTTTTCATCACTAGTAGAATGTATGCATGAGAGTAGTGAAACTAATTTTGGACAACAACTAGTGGATGTTAGAAGATTTAAGAATGTTGAGTATCCCTTAAAAGATGGGAAAATAGGAAAGCATGTCAATTTAATCACAGAGAAGGTTAGTGTACATGCATTCATGTCAGAATTTAAAAGTAAGATTGTACCAAAATATGTGACACACACTCAACATGCTAGATGGCTTGATTCTCAATTTTGCACATGTAGAAATACATTTCCAGTTGGAAGTATACTATTAGTGGTGGACTTTGCAGAAAGCTATAGTCTTAAACGACAAGAGGAAATTCAACCTCAATATTACAATTCCACTCAAGTTGCTATTTTTGTTCATATTGTTTATAGACACATAGATGATAGCATAGAGGATGATAGAAAAATCCTAAGGGAATATCATTTCTATGTGAGTGATAATATGATGCACTCGCCAGAATTTGTTCCATATTGTTTTAGCATATTTTATAGAAATATAAGAGAAAGAGGAATCCAAATGAAAAAACATCTTATATGGTTAGATAATTGTACTAGATAATTCAGGAATGCTTGAA
This sequence comes from Cryptomeria japonica, assembly GCF_030272615.1. Taxonomy (NCBI): domain Eukaryota; kingdom Viridiplantae; phylum Streptophyta; class Pinopsida; order Cupressales; family Cupressaceae; genus Cryptomeria; species Cryptomeria japonica. The sequence goes on along the minus strand of NC_081408.1, from coordinate 173,426,100 downwards.
TGTTTTATTGGTTAAGCAGGGCTCACAAGGAATACAATATCCAACATATATGGAGTTTTTTTGAAGTTGGACATGGTAAAGGAGAACATGATGGAGTTGGTGCATGTGTTAAAAGAATTCTTGCTAGAGAGCAATTAAAATTTGAAGATAATATAAAATTTAAAGATGCACGTGCAATTGTAGATTGGTGCAACATAACTTTATCTTCTGGATCAGGTGTGAACTCTACAAGTTAGTGATTATTTTGGTTAGTTGAAGAGGAAAACATTGTGCCGAAACTTGATTGTGAGATAATTAGCGGATAGGCAAAATGGCATTCATTTAAGAGTTCAAATGCAAGCACATGGACTATATGGATAAGGGAACTTGCATATTTTTGTCAGTTTTGTATTTTAGGTGATTTTGATGTATGTGAGAATATTGAATGGGTTGAAGATTGGAATCAAAGATTGTTGACTCCTACTCAAGCACAACATTAGATTAACACAATTGAAGATAATGATGAATTGTTTTCATTAGATGATTATGATCGTGTTTCAGAGCTTGTATAGAAAGGTAATCATTTTATTATTATTTTGTTGGCCATTTAATAAAATTAGTTTCAAACTTTTTTATATTTAGTGTAAATTAAAAATGGTAATTTTTTAATTCTAAATTTTGATAATTTATTATTTTTTTGTTTGTAGGACATCTGTATGTCATTGTTGCACCTGAGGACAATGAAGAGGAAATAGAATATTGGTTGGCTCAATGTGTTGAGACTAAACACAAACTAGTTAATCCTTGAGAAGATGATGATGGTTTTCATTATCCGACTGGTTCAGTGGTAGTCATTGGAAATTGGCTAAGGAAATATTTGATAAGGAAGAATGGTTTGCCTACTTTTGAAGATTATGAAACACATAAGCAGATAATACACTACTCACATTTTATTGTTACAATAAATATACAACTAGTGAGATATCGTGGCAGACCTAGTAATAAAAAGTTGTGGACAAATTCTATGGAAGATCACAAGACAATTATAGATGCTTTAGAAAAAAGAGAGGATGCAGATGGTACAATGGAATAAGTATTTAATTAAAGAGGTATTTATACATTAAATGTATGTATGTATATGTACATATATATAATATATATATATATATATATATTAAATATATAATTTCTTTTTATTACATACCATTTGATCATGTAGATGGTTTAAATATTATTGTTTGATATATATAGGTCCATCCCCTTATTCAGAGCTCTTACACAATTGTGGTACATGTAATAGAATAAGTATTTAATATATAGAGGTACGTATACTTGTTTTTAAAAGTGCATGTTTTTTGAAATGATTTAAATTGATATTAATTGTTTTAAAATATAGGTTTTCATAATTCATTTAAAATGTGAACTTGACTATTTTGCACTTCCATCTAGATTCTATTTTTTTTTTTCCCCTTAAGCCATGTCCTTATTATTTTGATCCCCTTAAGACACATTTCCCAATTCTACACCCATCTCCTTAAGTTGAGTCATGTCCTAATCAATTAATTTCCCCTTATGCCATGTCCTATTTAGTTCAAATCATCCTCTTCTAAGCCACATGTCCTATTTCTAGTTTGATTCCCTTAAGTCACGTCCCAATTATGCCCATAACCTTCAACTTGCCTCATGCACATCCTAATTAGTTAATTTCCCCTTAAGCCACATGTCCTAGTTTTAACTTAAATTCACCCCCCTAGATAAATCCTATATATAATATATATCTAACTATTTTTTGTTGTTGTAGGTTTATCTTAAAGTAGTTTTTTGTTGTTGGTGGCATGTGGAATGAGTTCATGAATCTTTAGAATTAAATAAAGATTTCCAATGAATTGGTAAGCACCATTTTTTTTGTTAAATGTTTAGTTTTAATTTCTATATTTGATGTTTTTCAATGATAAATTGTTCAATTGCTTAAATAATTTCCCCTTTTAAGCCATGTCCTAATTGGTATGTATGCATCATTTTTTTGGTTAAATTTGACTTAGCTAATTTATTTTTGTATTTTTAATTAAATCCAACTTAGTTAACATAAATGCATTTAATAATTTATTTCTAATTAAGTTCTGATTAAGTTTTTTGTGTGTGTGCATGTAGGTACATCTTGTAACTAAGCTTTTAATTGTGGAGATCTAATTTAAAATCTCTAGATCACTTATGAAACTGTGGAGATCTAATTTATCTAGATCGCTTTTGAAACTACTTTTAATGTCTTAGATTGGATCAAACTTATATAATACTTTAGATTTCAAAATATTGAGTTAGATTTTAAAATATAGATTTAAGACGTGTGGATCTTGAAACTTTTAAATTTGAGATGTGGATGAAGCTAAATTATTATATATTCAAGAGATGCACTTGGATTAAATTTTTTTATATAAGCTTTTAGTATGTATATATGTCTACATGTATTTGGTTATTTTAGAAATTATCAATTGCTTTGAATTAATTTTTTAATGTATACAATGTGTGTGTACATGTGTTATTTTGAAAAATATCAAAATTGCAAGTGTTTTATTTTTAAATTATATATGTACATGTGTACAAGTGTGCTATTTTTAAAAATATCAATTGCTCATGTGTATATGTGTACAATTGAACTTGCTTCATTTATTTTTAATGTATTTATTTATTTTTAGTATCGTGTACGTACACATACACATGTATATAGATTTAGATTAAAAATAAATGAAATTTACATAGTTCCAAATGATTATAAATATATTATATAATATCCATGAAACATGTATGTATGTGTACTAGAAGTGAACACTCAAACCTAAAACATATATATATATATATATATATCACATGTACACGTGCATATATGTATATCAAGTCTAGATGTGTGATGTTCAACAAGTCCACGTGTGGTCAACATGAAATATAATCAAAGTGCACGCACAAAATAAATAAGTCCATGTGTACACATGTACACATGTACATCAAGGCCATGCTCAAAATGAAATATATAATCAAAGTGCGCAAAATAAACAAGTCCCATGGGATGGAATGATCAAATGTCAGTAAATTGCATGCAACATGTAACAAATATAGCCCCTAAAATGAAGATGACTGTAAGCCCTAAATCATTCTAGATTCCTCTTCAAGACACATAGACAAAGAGAAGGAGAAGAACCACTCTGCAAGACAAAAATGTTCAAGTTTGTGAGAGTTCTATGTAGTTCATGTTCATATATATTTAAAAACAATTTAAAAATTTCAATTATAAGTTCAATAGAATATACGTGAACATGAGTAGGCTCATCTCCTCTAGACTCCATTAAGGGCTCTGCATCTCTAGATGCTATACGAGCAGTCAATGGCACCGGTATCTTATGCTATATAGTGCATACACATATATATAGATCAAGATCAATGATTTAAAATAGAAATTTAAATTAAATTTATATTTAAAATGTTCAATTTGAACTAGAGATAATTTAATGTTCATACACATGTACCCGACTGATATCATCTCCTCTACACAATGTATCCTGGGTGACATCAACAAAAATACCACTCTCAAAAAGATCCTACAAGGTATTTAAAAAAGAGTTGCATGTGTCAATTATATGCATGCGTGTATATATCTTATATATATACAAATTAATTTAACTTTTAAATAAAAACTCTAAAGCTTGTATTAAATTTTTTAAATATTAATCAATATTAAATACCTGAAATGCAGACGATGTCTGCAGAAAACTAATAAGAGGGTTAGGATGATCATATGGCCCATCTGAATGTAAACTCATCTTGATGGTCATGTCCACCTCTACAACAAAATTAATTAAATCTAGATATTAAATCAACTGTGTGATGTTTATTTATTTATTTAAAATATCATGTAAGTTTGATGAACAAAAGTAATTAAATCTCTAAATATATATATAAATTAAGATAGAGTGTCAATGTACTGAATCTCTCTGCTCGTCTGCAAAAACCGATGCTGGAGGAGCTACAGTCACCACAGTGGTAGGTGGATAATTCGACATGGAAGCCGGTATCGTAGTGGCCCCAAACATGGGTTGGAGACATGTACATGTGTAAATAGTGAAGACATATAGATAGAGAGATCTATATATATATAGTGCAAACTGTATGTATGTACTGGATCTCCCCATACATGTTTACCATGTAGATCATGATCTATGGGATGATCATCGACACAAAGAAAATCGACATATGAACCAATATTATCATGATCAGTGGATGCTCCCCGTGCAGCTGAAGAGAATGGACCATGAGAACTCAAAGCAAGGTCTAGACCATCACAAGGCCCATAGCATAGTCGATGGAAACTCATATAAAAATGAGGCATTGATGTACATGGAATGGCTGTACTCATGTCAACATCATCCTCACCAGTGTTAATGTCACCACGGTTCAACAAATCAGCTATCTGTTGACTAAGGCTACCGGTGAGTGTGGTCAATGAGTCCAATGTGGAGATAACAAAACATTGATGAACAATCATAGATATAACAGGCATAGGAGCCACAATAGCCTTGTGACAGGTAGGTCTATTGGGGTCAATACGTTCGCCCAACCTATCCTATGGCATGCCACCGCCAACACTCTAGAATGCTCTAATATCAAAATAATTAGGCTTTAAACCCAAAACAAACTCTGCATATAATTTTCTCAAGAAGTATAAAGGGCACTCTAAGTTGGCATGTGGTGGGGTGTCAAATACCATCTACCATCGATCCTAGGAATTATCGGCCATGCCCCAATGTGTACACCACCCCATGGATTTAAGGGATTTGTTTGGTGGAATAGGTTCACCTATGATGGGGTTTGAAAAATATGGAACAAAGTGAGATTTATCTATTCTTAGGCTCAAAATATCCCTATAGGAGAGGCCATTAGAAGAAAATCAATGTCTCTCCTCTCTCCATGCTCGATGTGAATCGATTTTTTCATCTATAGACCTGACTTCATCAATAACGTTTTGCATCTTCAATGCAAAACGGTGCATGTGTGGGGATATATGTGGTTCTGTAAGGATCTCATTAACTTTTCCCTATATGAAAACAACATTCTCATCAATAATGGCTCAAAATCGAGCCTCAGTAGAATCAGGAGGTCGAGGAGGGGGTGGGTGTGGAGGTGGAGGTGGAGGTGGTGCACCATGGGTAGGGTCACCCAGGGGGGGCAGGGGTTGAGGCCCTGTTGCATTAAGAAAATCTTCTATATCAAACTTATCCATGTGATGATGTGTATGTAATTTGAGCTCTGCATATATATATATATATATGTACACATACATTTAATTAAAAATCAAATAAAAATTTAAAATCTAACTTTTGAAACTAAAACATGAATTTAAATTACAAATAATTTTAAAACATGTCCAATATATATATATATATACACATTGTAAACATATATACATATACAAGCTCTACAAATAGATAAATGATAAAAAAAATTAATGTGTACACATGAAATCAAGAACATGCACATTCTTACATATAATATGATCATGTATAAGAATTTAAAATTTAACATCTATGAAATTTTTTGTAATTAATCATCAAGTGACACACATGACTTAAGGGGATTGGCCTAAAGTTAGGACACGTGGCTTAAGGGGATCAAACTAGAAATAGGATAATTTTGGCTTAAGGGGATAGGCCTAAATTGGTCGTGATTAAATTTAGCATCTACAAAATTTATAATTAATCATTTAAGACACACTACTTAAAGGGATTGTCCTAGCTAGGACAAGTGGCTTAAGGGGATAGGCCTAATTAGGATGTATGTGGCTTAAGGGGAAGAAACTTTAAATAGGAGACACATGTGGCTTAAGGGGTATGGTTGTAATAATATACATGTTAAAAGGGGTGTACATGACCTCGTAATTTCATGTACATACTTAGAATAGGAATTTCAAATTTAGCATCTACAAATTTTGTAATTAATCATTTAAGACACGTCTTAAAGGGATTGGCCTAATTAGGATGTATGTGGCTTAAGATCATCTATAGGCCTAACTAGGATGTATGTGGCTTAAGGGGATATGCCTAAATTATAGGATTTATGTGGCTTAAGGGGATGGGCCTAAATTATAGGATGTACATGCATTTCCTAATTACATGTGTCTTAAGGGGACATGGTTGAAATTTAATTTAATTTGATCCTAATTACTTAATAAATTGAATATATAGTTAATAGGACCTATTACATGCTATTTAATATATGGCATTTAATAATATATATAGTTAATAGGTCCTAGTGTGTTAAAAGGGGAATTGTCGTAATAGTATGTTAAGCGGCTTGTATGGTTGTAATTAGTTAATTTAATGTACTTAGAATAGGAATTTCAAATTTAACATCTACAAATTTTGTAATTAATTAGTTAAGACACATGACTAAAAGGGATTGGCCTAATTAGGATGCATGTGGCTTAAGGGGATAGGCCTAAATTATAGGATGTATGTTGCTTAAGGGGACATGCCTAAATTCTAGGATGTATGTGGCTTAAGATGATCTATAGGCCTAATTATGATGTATGTGGCTTAAGGGGATAGGCCTAAATTATAGGATGTATGTGCCTTAAGGGGACATGCCTAAATTATAGGATGTATGTGCATTTCCTAATTACATGTGTCTTAAGGGGACATGGCCAAAATTAAATTAAATTTGATCATAATTAAGTTAAATAAATTAGATATATAGTTAATAGGACCTATTACATGCTATTTAGGAGGCCTGTATGGTTGTAATTAGTTAATTTCATGTACTTATAATAGGAATTTCAAATTTAGCATCTATAAATTTTGTAATTAATCATTTAAGACACATGATTTAAAGGGATTGGCCTAATTAGGATATATGTGGCTTAAGAGGATAGGCCTAATTAGGATGTATGTGGCTTAAGGGGATAGGCCTAGATTATAGGATGTATGTGGCAAATAAGGGAAATAAGAACTACTTTAAATATAGGACACACATGTGGCTTAAGAGAATCATATTAAATAAATAATTATGACTGGGATCCCCTTAAGACACGTGTATGTCCTAATTACATGTGCCTTAAAAGCAGACTTGGTCAAGTAATTCTATTTAATTTGATCGTAATTACATAATTTCATATATAGTTATTAGGACCTATTATGCTATTTAATATATAGAATTTAATAATATATATAGTTAATAGGTCCTAGTATACATTAAAATGGGTATGGTCGCAATAGTATGTTTTAAGAGGGGTATAGTCATAATTAGTTAATTAGTTGATTTCATGTACTTAGAATAGGAATTTTAAATTTAACATCTACAAATTTTGTAATTAATCATTTAAGACACATGACTTAAGTGGATGGACGTATGTACACAATATATGAGATCTTATTTGGTCAAGTTAGCTCATAAGGGGTACATGTTGTGTACATAAATGTTAAAAAGGTGGCATTGTATCCTAAGGGGCTGTCCACACATGTGTTTAAACTACATATATATGTCTTAAGGGGATGTAGGCCTAATTGGGACATGTGGTACTTGAAAGGGGATCAAACTATTTATTAGGACATGTGGCTTAAAATGGGAATGAGACATAGCTTAAGTGGACATGCATTCATGTTCTAATGTACATGCATGACCCCTTAGGAGCACATAATATGACCCCTTAGGACACCATTTGATCCTATGGGGTCATACATGTACATGGTTCTAGAAGAGGTTGCACGCATGATTCAGAACGCGTGCATGTGTGTGAGGGGCCTTTAGGACAACATTATGTTCTAAGGAGTCATGTGTGATCCTAAGGGGTCACACATGTGTTCTGACACATGTGTGACCCCTTAGGATGACATATGAGCCCTTTTAACATCCTATACTTAGTTTATACAATATACCCCAGCTACTAGGATGGTAAAAGGGGTCACACATGTGTTCTAACACATGCGTGACCCCTTAGGACCAGATTATGACCCCTTAGAACACATTGTGGTCCTAGTAAAGGCCCACCACACACATGCATGCATTCTAACTCATGGTATAATATGGACATGGCTCAAACTAAATTATAGGACACATGTGGCTTAAAAGGGGAATGAATTTGAAAATAGGAGATGGCTTAAGGGGATACAAGCATGTGTTCTACAATATACATGTGCGACCCATTAGGACCACATATGACCCCTTAGGGTGAACTTTGTGATCCTATGAGGTCATATTGCACATATACATGGTCATAGAAGGGGTTGAATGCATGAGTTAGTTCACACGTGCATGTGTGACAGACCTTTCTAGGACCACATTATGTTCTAAGGGACTGTGGTATATGTGATCCTAAGGGATCAAGCATGCATGTGTTAGAACACATGTGTGACCCATTAGGACCACATATGAGCGGGCTAAACTAACATCCTAGTAGTTGGGGTATAATTGTGGAACCCAACTAAGTTAGGATGTTAATATGACTCATATATGGTCCTAAGGGGTCACGCATGTGTTCTAACACATGTTTGATCCCTTAGGATCACATATATGACTCCTTAGAACACAATATGGTCCTAAAGGCCCGTCACACATGCATTTAACCCCTTATGACAATGTACATGTATGAACCCATAGGATCGTGCATAGTGTCCCTAAGGGGTCATGTATGTGTTCTTAAGGGGTCACACATGTACATTAGAATGTGCATGCGTGACCACTTAGGACAACATACATGACCCCTTTGGACACTATGGTTGATCCTATGGGGTCATATGTGGTCGTAAGGGGTTGGACATGATGTGATCCTATGTGGTCATAGGGGGTATGTTGTATACAATTTAGATGTTTTAAATAGTTTTGTTTTAGTTGTAATTTTTTGGTTTTGGTTTTCATTTTCATTTTTGTTTTGATCTTGTAAATTAAATGTTTTGGTTTTGATTTTTTTTGGGGTTTTGGTTTCCTTTCAAGGTTTTCAACATTTTTATTAAATTTATTTATTTAAAAAAATCCTAATCTAATCAATTCATAAAAAAATTTCAAACTAAATTTAACTAATTTTTAAACTAAAAACATACTTTTCTAATGAAAAAAAATAATTATTAAGCCAAAAATCATTTTTTTCTAAAAAAAAAAAATTAAACGAAAAATCATTAACAAAACAAAAATTAAACTAAAAATCTAATTTTTTAACCAAAAAATTAATCTAAATTTGAATTATTGAATAAAAATGGGTGTTGGGCATACTTGGACGACTTGCAGGCGAGTTGTTAGCAATTTTTGGGAGGGCTCCATTCCTTCAATCGAGATCTCGTATGGCAAAAATGAACCCCATTTTGTTTAAAAAAAAATTATATATTCGAAATGGAATCTCGTGTTGAAATGCCCGTTTCATTTCAACATGGGATCCTGTTTTGTTTTAACACAAGATCCCATTTGGGGTTCTAGGCTCGACATCCCAGGGTGCATGGGATCTCGTTTGTTTTTCAACTCGGGATCTCGAGGGTAAACGCGATCCCGATTCGTCTCCTATTCACTCCGCTCGATTTCCACTTTTTAACTAAGTCCAAATCTTCCACATTAAGTGGACACAACTACTTGCACTTACCCGTAGTTTGAACAAGAAAATGGATTGGTATACTGAGAAAGATAAAAGTTGAATAAAGAATATTGGTTTAATTAAATTTATATTTTACACAAGACATTGAAACTTGCTAGTGGATCGTCTAGATGGTAAAGAAATCAATGAAAAATTCTCTTACAAATATAAAAAGTGACCACTTTATCTTTTGTCAAGGTTTATAACTAAAACTAATGTTTTATATGGATTTGGTGATAATTACATCAAAGGTGTTTCTTTATCTGAGATGTATGAGCTATGGTTTAAAAATCAATGGTCAAAATTTCAAATTATGTTGCAAGATGATTAAAAAAGTTGAGTTGTTGATTTAAAAAATATGGAACAAACTACAATAAAAAATGTGAAGTAAAATTTGTGTTCCACAATGTGCATTAACTCCAACCCACCTCATATGAAGTGGTAGCTTACACGTCCTCTAATTCTATTACACTCTAGTGAATCAATGTACTCTGTTGGGTGAAATCACTAGTAAATAATGAAAACATATATGTGAGGAAGTAGTAACATAATAATTAATAACAAATGTCAGTGGTTAGTTGTGTTAATGATTTCAAATAGTAATTGTGAATAAAAGTCTTCATCAATTGACAAGCATAGTTCTTGGTTAGAAGTACGACAACTTCTCATTTTCCTCATTTATTTCTCTCTTTACATTTGTTTATGTTTTCTTATATCTATCTCTCTACTTGTATCACAACATCCTAATATTATATTCATATAAATGTTATTGGAGATGAGTATCTTACAAAATATACCCATTCGAATTAGGCCTCTTTGGCTTTGTGCTTTGCTCTTCATTTTCTACTATGTATGGTAGGTTATGATGGCTTGTACTCCTATGGACTAACCTTTAACAACATCAAACTATTTTATTTAGAGAACTAATTTGCTATCCAAAAACTCATAGGACAATAAAAGCTAGAGTTTATCAAAAAATTCTCACTATAACTATTATAGTTAAATAACAAACAATAAATTAAAAAGAAATATTGTCATGAGAAATTTTCTAGAAATACTTAATACTTCCAAATATAATTTTACTAACTTGCACCTATAAAAATTTCTACTCTTCAAATATTTATCTTGGCCTTTGTACATAAGAATCCTAGAAATCCTCATTCTTTTCTAAATAGTAAAGCTTTGTCTACAAGAAGAGAAGAAATGATAGATCATGAGAAAGCCTATCCAACACCACAAAATGTAATGTTGGGTACAATCACTTTTATGGTACAAAAGATGAAGCATGACTATCTATCATGTTGTAGATGTACCAATTTCTAGGTTAAAGAAGGTACAATCATTTAGATATTTATAGTAGACTAACATGTAATTTTTGGCCAAATTTTAGATACATACTATTTAAAAAATTAACAAAATTCGTTTTCAACTTATCAATTAATGTTTTAATATATTCTTAAGGATTTTATCTTCAAACTCATATTTCTTTTAATTATTTTCTTCTTATTTTAACTAAGTAAGCAATTATAAATATTATTACTTATCAAAAATTAAAGACTTAAAAACTATGTTACCTTGAGTTTCTAAGATGGGCACAGTAAAAGATGGGGGATGCATTTCCAGGATAGTGATTTTTTTTGCCAAATTTGGGGATGGATAGGGGATGAAAAGGGGTACAACTATATTAAATATAGGAAATTTTTTAAAAAATTATATGAAATATGGATAGAGCATACATATATACATTGTATTCAAATCAAAATATGGGTAAAACATGTATATATACAATATAGAGCCTTAGTATACAACATTTGCATGTTTAGAATTCATTGTCAATACCCAATATGCAATCATAATTAAAAATTATTTCTAAATATGCATGTGATATTTAATAAAGGAAACCTCCAATAGGCTATTTTGACACCAATGGAGGGAAAATGGAACATGAGAAATGTATGTAGTCAAGTATTACGTGATATGGTAAGGGAAAAATAGGCATTCTTATATGTATTATAGAGGTATCTAGGGTGTACTTATATCTATAAACTCAATAATTGTAATTATTTCTTTCAAAAGACCAAAGGTTTTGCTAATAAAAATTAAACTTTTTTTAAAAGTAAATATTTTTCACAATCTAATAAGAATTTTTAGGGATATTTCCACAATATTATTATTGGTCCTTCAACATGCTTTATAATCATGAAATTCAAAATTATTCATTCATTTGAAAATCATAACAAATTGTAGGAAAGGTGGAATATAGGACATATTACAAAATTCACATTTAAAAGTTTAGGTTTTAAAACTAAATGTGAAAAAAGGACCTAGCTTATTTATATGCCCATAAATATGAGGCAAGGAGATGAGTAGTGGCAATTGAAAATTGGATCTAGATTTTAGGGATTTGTGAAGATGGAATGATGTCACATGTGATATTACTTACCAAATTTCATCTAAATTTATGCCAACTTGTATACAAGTTAATGTGCATGAAGGATAGGCTAGTCAAATTATGCCTAAAACATTATGAAATGGTATGGACCTAGTGATTTAAATCATTACACTAACTTTAAAATATAAATTCAAAATTATTAAATTACTTTATTTCTTACTTTTTCCTATTTAATTAGAAAAATGCATACATATTCTTTCAATTCATGGATTTCTTATTTTATCAATTTATCTATCTACTTTTGTAAAGGTATTTTTAGTGTAAATTCCTCATGTTTAGGCCATTTTAAAGGAAAAAAAATGTGGTAATTTCAACAATTGTCATCCAAGTATTAATGCAAAACAATGATAACCGTCACTTTTGACATAACTATCATCTATCAAAGAAAGTTCATTCAAAACCCAAAAGCATTGAACCAACTTGTCTAATGGTAATTAGCTTTCACCTCTTATATAAGTAAAATCTATATTGATCTATTTTCTTAAGAATTCCCTTCTCTATTTAAAAGGTCATGGCATAACAAAGCTAAGAGTTTCTTAAACAATGTGCTACTATGTTGTTGTTAGCTGATAGGCTAGATATAGTGTGGATATTTCACACTATAATTAAGTATTTCTCATATCAAAAATCATTGCATGCAAAAAAAAAACTTTGAGTTAATTTGAAAATTCGTCATCTTATGCTTAAAAACCAGCCTAAATCAACAATGCTTTCATTACAAGTTTACAAAAAATGTTTCATGAGAATAAGAATCTAAAGCTATGAGATTTCCACAATCCATGTTGTATTCTTATGAAGTTTTCTGGATTGGATTGTGTGTATTTTTTTCCCATCAACATTTTGAATCACACTCTATGATTCATCATTCATCATCTTTCCTATCTTTGGAATTCTTTTCATCCTGATGATGAATCACGGAGTGTGATTCGAAACATTGATGGGAAAAAAAATACACACAATTGAATCCAGAAAACTTCATAAGAATAAGAATCTAGTTGCACAAAAAGCCCAATTTTTTTAGATTATATATTTTTTTTAACTATGAATAGATTGAAGTAGCAACTATGGAGAGAATGGTTTTGGTTCATCTCAATTTTGTGTTGTTATTGGATTTCATAATGTTTTTCCTATAAAATATGCCCGCTTGTCATCATCATTATCATCATTGATAGCACAATGAAATTTGTAAAATATCTTAAGGGAAGTCACTTTCCATATTTTTGGTGAACTATTTATGAAATTTGTTTTTATTCGATTCATTTCTAAAGTTTTGTTTCATCGTAAAATATGTTTATTGTTATCAATTAACATGACTAATTACTTAAAAAAATAATGAATTCAAACACAAGATTTGGAAAGGGAATTTATTTTTTTATGAATATCAATTTCATTGGTATGGTACCAGTCCATCCGAGATTAGAAAATCACCTAAAAATCTCCAAACTCGGTGAGTCTGAGTCCGAGACATGCTCGCCGAGTCTCTGGAACTTGGACTCGGAGTTGTTCGAGTCTGGCGAGAAAACTCGCCAGACTCACCGAGTTGGCGAGTTTGGCAAAAACTCGCCAAACTCGGCGAGTCCCATGCTTAGGACTCGGCCGGCAACAAGGCCCAAAAAAGGCCAAAAAAAAGCATTTTAAAAGATTTTTTAACTTCTTTTTTTATGTTATTTATCCTCCAACCCTAAAAGTGAACTTCATTTCATTCATTTGGAAAAATAGGAGGAGAAAAGTGAGTTGTGAAGAAAAACAAGGGTGCATTGAAGAAAAACCAGCAAGGAGGAAGCTCAAGTTTTCTTCAATTTATCACATTGGGGTTGCATTGTGTTTTGATTTGGTGCATCAAGAGTTGGATAGGAAGAGTTTGCAGCTCATTTCAAGCTTCTTGTAAGAGGTAAGATTGTTTTTTTGAAGATTTTTTTGTTTCTTGCTTTTTGTTTCTTGTATGCAAAAATTTACAAACCCTACCTTAGTTTTTTTGAATATATGTATTAATTTCATTTTGTATCTGTAATGTTTTATTGCAGAAAACTTTACTTTATTATTTGCCTCCAGTTCAAGTTTCACAAAACTATCCTACAATGTCTACTTTAGCTTCTAGACACCCCATTAGAAAGGACCCTGCTTGGAAATATCATGAGGATTTTCCAGGGCAAGGAAAGGGGCAAAAAAAATGTACATTTTGCAAAACAATATTCCATGGAGGTATATATAGACTGAAATACCATATTTTTGGTGTGCGTGGACATGATGCCGAACCATGCCTAAAAGCACTCCCTGTGGCCTACATGAATGTTATGTAATGGTTGAGGAAATTGAAAGGAAAAAGAAATAAAAGGAGGATCGAGCGGCCATTGGGAGAGAGGCAACTTTAGGAAGAGGGACACAATTAGGTTGTGTTGGAGGCCCTTCTTCCTTACCTTCATATCATCCCACTTAGTTTTCTATTGCTGGTGCTTCCGCTTCTACTTCTATAAGTGGCAATGCCATTGCCACTTCTCATGCTCTTAGCACTAGTAGTTGTAGCATGAGTGTTAGCATTAGACCTAGGGTTCATAAATCTAGGTTGGATACCTTCTTTGTGCCTCGCACTACTCCTGGGTCCCAATAGTCACTTGAGGGAATGGATTGGATCAAGGAGGTCCATGATGTTGCTAAAATGGCAGTTGGCAGGTTTTGGACCTACAGCAGTATTCCATTCTTTGCAGCCAGGTGAATGTCTTATAACTTTTATGCTTGATTGTTTTAATTTTTTTACTTAACTTATCTCATTGAATTTTTATACTTAACTTATCTCATTGAGTTTATTTGCGACAGGTCTCCTTATTGGCAAGAAATGGTTGATGCTCTTACCATATGCGGGGCGGGGTTCAAAGCCCCTACTGAGAGTGATTTGAGGGGACCCATTTTGTCTCAAATGGTGAATGATGTGAAGAAGGATTTAGATGAACAGTGCCAGATATGGAGCACTAAAGGTTGCACCATCATGACTGATGGGTGGATGGATAGGAGAAATAGAACTCTCCTTAATTTTCTTGTTTCTTCCACAGGTGATTGATTAATTTTAGTTTCATATAGTCTTTAATTTTTTATTTTTTATCTAATGGTTTACTGAATGATCATTGACCTAGCTTTATTTTTTTTACATCAGGGGGTACTGTTTTCATCAAGTCCATTGATGCCTCCACCCATTGCAAGAATGCCACCTACCTATGTGAGCAGATAGAGGAGGTGATTGATGAGGTGGGTGAGGAGAACATGGTACAAGTTGTGATCGACAATGTAACAAATTATGTTGCTGCGGGTAAAATTTTGATTACAAACTAATTTTGTTTGCAAATTAATTACTATCTTGTAGTTTGTACCTCCATTAATTAAAATTTACAATGCAACAATTTATGTTGCTGCAGGTAGGCTATTGATCGAGAGGCACCCATCTATAGTTTGGACTCCATGTGCTTCTCATTACATTGACCTCATGTAGGAGGATATTGGAAAACTCCCATGGGTCAACAGATGTGTAGAAAGGGTAAGAAATGTGTGTAAATTTGTATATAATCATTCATGGGTGTTGGCTCTTATGAGAAAATACACAGAGAAGAAGGAGTTAGCTCGTCCAAGAATCACAAGATTTACCACAAACTTCATCACATTGCAGTCCATACTTAGCTCTAAGTCGGCCTTGAGACGTATGATTGTTGGTGAGGAGTGGTCTTCCTCATCCTATGCTACCACCCCTGTAGGGAAAGATATGGCAGACTGCATTTTTGATGAGCGAGACTTTTGGGTCCCTTGTGATGAGATAGTGAAGGTAATTTTTTTATAAATTCTACAATTTAACTTCATGTTTTATAACTTATTATATGTATTCTCTTATTTGCTAATTTTTCTAAATTACACAATATTTTCAATTTTGTAGTTTGTTAAGCCCTTGGTAGTTTTGTTACGAGTTATGGATGGAGAAAAGCCCGCAATGGGCTATATATATGAGGGCATGAATAGGGCGAAGGAGGGCATCAAATTCATCTATGGAGGAGATGAGAGCATGTATGGTCCCATTTGGGAGATCATTGATAGGAGATGGCATCATCAGCTTCATAGGCCCATCCATGTAGCAGCCTATTATCTGAATCCAACATTCCGTTTTATCCCTTCTTTCAAGGCTGATGTGGAGGTCCTTAATGGGCTATACTCAATCATGGAGAAGATGGGACCTGCTGGTACTACTCAGATAGAGCTTATTCGAGAACTACAGTTGTTCTCAGATGTATAAGGGGAGACCTTAACTCATCCTGTCGCCAAAGACGGTAGGACAACTATGATGCCAAGTTAAAATAAATTGTAAGGCTTAATTTTAGTTTTATTGTATATTATTGTAACTTGTCAAATGAGTTCATGAGTGAGACTGATTTTATTTATTTTTCTCATTTCAAACTCAGATCATTGGTGGAGCTTCTCTGGCCCAATGACACCAAATATTCAGAAGTTGGCCATTCACATCTTGAGCCAACCATGTAGCGCATCAGGTTGTGAGCGCAATTGGAGTATGTTTGAGCACATACACTCCAAGAGGCGCACTAAATTATATGTGGAGAAGATGAATGATCCCATCTTTGTTCAGTACAACCTCTGTCTGAGAATGAGAAAGAATGCATTAGTTGACATCTCTCCTATCATTCTAGATGAGGTTGATCTTGAAGCAGAGTGGGCCAATGAGAGTCAGACATATCCTGAGATTCCTATGGCTGTCTTTGGTGATGATGACACTGATTGGATCGACTAGGTAGATATAGAGGCTGAGGCTGTAGCCATGGCAAAGGAGGAGCAGAGAGCACAAGCAAAGACAAGAAATACTGAGAGTGACACAGTTGTTCCTGATGTTGGTGAGCATGGCATGGTGTCACGGGGAATGACTATGGCTGCTGAATCATCCAAGACCTAACTTAAACGCCTTCGCAAGGGGCCAGGGCGAGAGGGTACACACTCCTCTGAGCCATAGGCTTGTAGTTGTATTTACCTTTGGTATTTGTGTGGAACATTTGATAATGATCATATGATGACATGGATTTTTTATTCCATGATTTTGTTAATATTGTATACATTTGACAATATTTATATATTTATGTTTGTTGTTTCCTTCAGCTACAATTTTCGTTTATGCTTATGTGATTGATGTATACTTGTGTATGTAATCAAATGAGCCGAGTTTGATGATGTTATTGTGCCTTTAAGATGTATTCAATAAAGGGTGCATGAAACAAGTTTAAATCTTTAAAAATCTCTAAATTTCTTGAGTTTTTCACTTTCTCGAGTCCAATCGAGTCTGACTCCGAGTCCCGAGTCCGAGTCCAATTCGACCTTGCCGAGTCGGAGCTAAGTTCGAGTCCCGTTTCTTTGCAGTCCATACACAAATATGGACAACCAAATTCATATAAAATCCAACTTTATCAATTTTTTTAATATTAGTGTCACAATCCCTAAAATTATAAAAATAAATCAATAATTATGAATATCTCTTGTTTGTTTAACTTTCATAATTCATATCTAGCACTCCAATAAAAATCAAATTTAATAAAATTAGTTAAAACCCCTACCAATATATTTGGCATTAGACAAAGAGACAATT
This sequence comes from Cryptomeria japonica, assembly GCF_030272615.1. Classification (NCBI taxonomy): domain Eukaryota; kingdom Viridiplantae; phylum Streptophyta; class Pinopsida; order Cupressales; family Cupressaceae; genus Cryptomeria; species Cryptomeria japonica. Next base: position 173,408,445 of record NC_081408.1, on the reverse strand, counting down.
TAAAAAAACGTTCTATTGGAAAAATTGTCAATTGTCCATAAACAACCCTAGATAACCAAGTTTGAATTAAGTAATATAATTAAAAAATGAATTGACTCAAACTAAGGGTTTGTTGTGTAAAAATACTAGATGACATTTGTAAGAGTGTGACGGTTCAAATTACCTATACTTATAATAAGATGTAACACTAGTACACTTGTGACAAGATTTTGGTGTGAAGAGTAGTTCACGCCACCAATTAAACTAGTAATATGCATAACTCTCACAAAAATGTCTTAAGATTGTGGTGTAAAAAATATGAACTACATCAATATCAATCACCAAATAGACCTAGATTAGATTGTGGACTATACCTTTCAATAAAACCAAAATTAGGTAGACACTTGACAATCATAGCCTAATAAACGAGATTTGTTTGAGTCATCCAAATCATATTTTCTTTAGTTGATTTCTATTACTTAGAATAACATGTTGATGGATATGACATCCAATGACTTACGTTAAGACTCACCTCCTCATGTTGTATCAAGATCTGTAAATAATTATTGATGATTAATACACTTTTGATGTTGTATCATTTTTTAAGTATTGATAAATTCACAATAAAAGTCAACATAGGACATCTTATACAAATTAAAGTCAACATACCCATTTGCTCTTTGAGATTTTTCGATATGTATCACAGAGTGCCCTCCAGGTTGAAGAAAATGAAAGTGAAGAGTCCTCGACACGAACTAGTGATGGGCTTCATCATCATCTCTCTCTCTTCCACTCCGATCTGGAGAATGGGAGCAGGAGAAGGGGTCTGCGCCTCTTTTACCTTTACATTTCCAACAGGAGGACAAAATTTTCAAACTGGCTTCTCTTTGTCTATATCCCTGCTATCCAGATTTCAAGAGTAAACTTAACACCAAAGCTGCGAATTTCACTGCATCCCTATGCTTGCAGATATCCAATAGAAAGCACTGTTATGAATAACAAGATCTGGACAGACTCTTGGCCGGGTATACTCATCTTTGCATTGGCTTCCAAGGAATTGACGCAGAATCAAATAGTGGCGATCAGAAGCTGTGTATGTTGGGCCGATCTAAGGTGTTCCTGCAGCATGGTAATGCTTCTGCTCGCTCGAAATGTTCAGCGTCTCCACTAGTTGAAGATGACAAAATTATACTACGCCTGCAGATTCTGTTAATGTTGTGAAGCCCAATCGCTTCATCTTCCTTAATCGCTGCCTCTTTATCTTCTGTCAATCGCCTCATCTTCCTCCGTGTGATGTTCTTTATTCTCTGTTTTTCTTTGGAGACTGGAGATATATAGAATAATTGGGAAATGCAATGTGTGCTGTGGTTATGTGTACTGAAACTGATCTAATAAAAAAGAATCCCCTGCTTTGAGAGTAGATGTAGCCTATTGGCGAACCACTATAAAATGTCTGTGTTCTTCTTATTTATGCTTTTATTTTTTTCTTTCATTTATTCTGTTACAATTCAATCTAAAGATTCCGCCTGGCATTGGGTTAACCACCAGAAAGATTGTTGCGCAATTGACAAGCTTCCGTGTTTCAGATCATCCCCTGTTCTTTTATCCTGTCCAGATCACCTTCACATTGGATTAATCGCCGCCCTACAAATTCATTACAGACTGCATGGTGGAAAGCGCCTGGAGTGCACAGTTTCATGAAAATAAGATCAGAGATCTGGAATTGTACCAGGGGAAATATCAATGCTGCGAATTCATAAGGTCAATATTGGAGGGGCGGACTTTGGAAGGAATCCCAAATTGGCAATGCAAAGGCCCAGTAGATTATTGTAACAGGGTTGGGCCTTTCTCAAATCTAGGGGGCTTCAGTAACTCAGGAATTTTTATTCAAAGTGTTTTGAATGTAATGAAAGATCGGATTTAATATCAGTGCCGTTATTGGTGTTCTACCTGCAGTAGAACAGAACACCGGGAGCTCTGGATTAGGATCAGTCGGAGAGAAGTAAAAGACTATGTGGATGCAAGGAATATGGAGAAGAGCATCCCCTGGTAAGATTTGTATGGTGGAACGCCTTGCATCTACCCCGACCCCTGCTTGTGGTTTTCTAGTTTGTCTCTACATTCCAAAATCTCTTTCACTCAAGCAGCGGATTATGTTAGTGGGTTTCACATCTAGCATTCACAGTGACTCCAAGGCCTTGTATCGTCTTTCGTTTGAGCACCCAATACAGCCTCGTATATCTCTGCCTTATGGTCTCTACGGTGAAATGTCATACCGCTGCACGAAGAATAACATTGCAGAATCTCTCTTCAAGAAAAGAAATTCAGAGGCTATGGGTGATCTAATACGGTGGCATTTTTTCGATTATCCCTGGACGAAAGTAGGACGATCGAGGAATAGTTTTTATATCTTAGGCAGAGAACTTTCAGTGCATTCAACCATCGCTTACAGTGAATGTAACTGAAATACTATGATGAATTTGGATATCATAGCTATTGAGAAGTTTGTGGAGATGGATTTATCAGATACATCATACGGTTACAACTATGGAAGCGAATCCTGCATCTTGAAGGAAGACCAAACCACTCAAGAGGAAAGGCCGTTACTTGAAGTGGCAGCACTGATCAAATTGCAGGGGATTTTTCCTACCCTGCTCAAGCAATTCGTAACAGCAATAGTAGCATTAATATTGTGTACGATCCGCAAAAGAGGAACATGAATCTTGTAGGCTGCCGTGGTATTAGGGATCAGACAGAAATTCTTGACAGCGATAGTAGCATTGATGTAGAATATGGTTTAGATTGTTAAATTGAACTGAAATTTCAGTACCCACCAAAGAATTTCAATCTTTTGATAGATCGGTCTGTGAAAGTGTCAATCAGAAGCGACATAACAGAGAGAGATCCGCTCTATTTCAAACCAGTGGATTTCCATACAGCACAAATCTTGTTGAGTGGACAGACAGCAGAGGCGATTCCTCGCAAAATTTTGGAGCCGGTGCTGAACATTTCGTCTCTTTGCCTTGCAACTGCCTGTATAGCGAGTCAATGTGTGTATTTTCTGCGCAATGCACAAGCAGCTGCATACATTTCACTTGCGATGGTGGGCACCCAAGCTCCGGGTTTCGGTATTTCTCTAACAACTGAGATAGATCACTTCTATTTCGCAAGCTCAGATCCCCCTTCCAAAGAGCAGCGATATTCGTGTCCAATGGAGGAAGAGCTTTCTCCCATGTTTGATATCCTAATCAATGTCTTGTTATTGCTCAAGAATAAATAAATAAAAATCCTTACAAATTTATCAAGTGACCAAATTAGCTCTTATCATGTTTTGGAGCCAAAACGATTGTTTGATTATGTAACAATTGTCCTTTGGTTGCTTTTTTTTTTTTTCTGCACTAATTTAATTGACCAAGCTTCTTGTTTTATATTAGAATTGTTGGCTTCATAATTAATTTAATCATCATAGTGGTGACAGCTCTATACAACTATTTATGCTTACACTCAAAGGTAGTAAGCTCCTAAAGTTAGGGTCCAACTTAGACCTAGACCTATGCCTCAAGGGTTCACTCTAGGTGCCCTTGCCTACATATCTCCTTGTGAGAAATTAGAGGCTTTGGGGTTTTTACTTGAATGTTAGAATGGGTTCATTCTCTCTTCTTATGTGAGATTTCTGATCTCCCTCTAAACCATGGCTATTTATTAAATATAGTCCAATCGTAATATAATGATAACTATTTTCATCAAGTAGTGTACAAACATACACACTTACCTATGGGTCATGTCATTCTACAATTCTCCAGTTCCATAGAGTAACTTGAACATACATCACCTATACACAAGGTAACTAGCTCATACGCATAACACACACAATGACTATCTCAAACATTTTTCAAAAAATATAGTGAGTAGATTTGGCTTATATCAAATTACCCACAAGTAGCTCTAGCTTACATTGCAAATACATAGTAATGAGCTCCTATATACATCACCAAAATGCAACAAGGACCTCTAGCATACACCAACAATACATAGTGACTGATTGATGCATGCACAATGGCTAACTATTACCTAGGCATAGTGCATCCTAGATTAAAGGAATGTTGGTGCATTGGGAATTGTACCGTGGGCCACATTCTTTTGCCCATTCTTTTGCACCAATGTAACTAAAGTGGATTCGATGTATCTCAAACTGTACAAAGGGTCTATCGTTAACTCAACAAGGTCATTTATACCATTCCACACCAAGATATTCCAAAATCATACTATGAGGTTGGTCTAATTGTTACCTACCTATTCTTCATTACAATACTATTTTCCCTTCAATCCATCAAATGGCTAAGCAAACAAGGACATCCATTGTGAACATGTTATTAGCTCCAAGGCCCACATGCTCCTTGAGAAATTTATCATGATGTCTGAGTTGTATGACTAACAATCCATCATTATACTATGCTCCTTGACTAGTATTAATCTTAAGTCTATGCTTATTGATTACTTTGAATCCTGATAATTGACAAGCTTATCTATAAGTGAGTCATAGGACTTATCCTCATGTGATCAACTTAAATGGAGATGGTAGCCTACATATTAGAGGTTCACATCCTCCACCAATATCAAATTCATGTAACAACCTATACCTATGCCTTATTCTATTTGTTATTTGTCTTAAGACGAAAATTAAAATAATGTATACATCTTCTCTCAAATTATTGGCTTCATAATTTAATTTATCTATCCATCTACTTTTATATATGGATATTTTAAAAGTATATACTCCTCGTGTCAAGACAATTTTTTAACATATTTACAAAGTATAATAAGAATATAATCTAGGGAAAATTGGGGTAAGCAATATTATAGTGAAGAGCTTAGAGGAAGTTTAATGGTCTTCTACCACATTTGCTTGTTGGAGATTTTATTTCATTGCACGAATCTCAAACTTGTGTTCTTCATTGCTCTTGGTTCCTTTAGAAGTCTTGATTTCCTCTTCTATCTATTTGAATTCTTTATTCAAGTTGGGATACTTTATTTTTATCGTGTCATGTTTGTGCTTAGTCTTAAATGAAAATTTTATATTGTAGGAATATTTAGATGTTTGAATTATTTGCTACTAATTGCTTCGTGGCTCAATTCTCCATATCAAGTATTGGTAAAGTGTTGGTGTTTCTATTGTGTCCAACGAGGTTTAAATTCCCACTAGTCCATTGTGATCATAGGCTTGTTATTTTTTGGGAAGGGCGTTCCTTTCATAGCCAACCTAGTGATTGCAACAATAGTCTCCACAAACATAATAAAATTCACCTTTCTCACCTAAACATCGCCATTCTCCAAAGACTAAGCATATTGACCTGAAGTCAAAGGACCAAAGCCATTCATACCTTCCACATAGTTGGCAAGATTAACCTTCACCAATTTTTCCCAAAGGGCACCATTCTCTTTAAATTTCTAGCAACTATTGGCCTAAGTTTGAATTAAATCTCCTCCCATAGTTACCATAGTAAAACCAAAGCCAAGGGGAAAGACTGGATTACACAAACTAGGATTGGAAAAACAACAATTAGGGGTAGTATTAGAAAAGTCACTTTTCCTTCCTTTAAAAATACAAGTTTGATTCAAGATATCATAGAAGTACACCATGGACAAAATATGATATATTTGTCATGTTAGGAAAGTATCATACATTGAAAAAAATCAGCCAGTTGAAACATTCGTTGCCCTACACCTAAAAATTGACCTAACTTGCAACCAATATTTTTAGTTAGAAGGCAAGAAAATTCTTGTCTTGAGCTTAAAAATCCTATAGCTCTAGAACCCTAATATTTTTAGGTCATTTTTTTGTTTACAATAAAAACAATGAAGCAACAACTATAGACAGACTGGTTTTGGTTCATGCCATTTTCCTATTGTGGTTGGGTTTCATTATATTTTTCCTACAAACAAGGCTCATTTTTCCTCATTCACAATATTGATAGCATAACACATTTTGAGTTGAATCTTAAGAAAAGTGACCTTTTATTATTTTGGTGAGGTTTTTAGGAATTCTATACACATACAATTCACTATTTTTTGTTTCATTCCATCCTAAAACAAGTTTATTGTTATCTATTAATTAAAGGCATTGGTTTTGCAATTTTATTTTGATTTAATTTCTCATTTCCAAAATATACTATATTCCTTCTTTAGTAGCTATTATTCTTTCTAGTTTATAGCTCATTTTCTAGCATTCAGTTATATTATATTGAACCAGAGAAACTTTGAAAAAAAAACAAATATTAACCTAGGAAAATGACTTCTTACTTTGAAAAATAATGAACCGAACTACAATAATTTGGAAATGAAATTTAGTGTTTAAGAATACAGATTCTATTGGTATGAATTTAGTTTCTCCATATACTATCTAGAAAATAAAATTCATACAAAATCCACCATTATCATTTTTTTTTATAATAGTATCACAATCCTCAACATTAAAAAAATATGAATAATTGGTGTAGGCATGGTTAGGAGGGACCTCAATGAGATCTATTTGGGTCGTACAACAAGAGAAAACACAATGAAAGTAGGAAAAGGTGATGGAGGCAATATAGAACTGATTGATTATATCATGAAAACTAGTTACAAATGACTGGTAACGTCTGTATTACAAGATTCGGCTCACTAGCTTGCTACACACATACTCAATTATAGAATTAGTCAACTTAGGACCTCTGAATCTTAAGATCTATCTTCTATATCCATTGGAATGAATTACGATGCTAAATTATATTGATTTATATGGTCTAGAGGGATTTGGGTTAGCCCAAGAAGAATCAAACAATGGTGAAAATGATGAAACATACAAAACCACCATGTTGGCCTCCGCCAAAGAGATTCCTCTGGAAAATCCAAAGGGTGAAGTGTAGATCATAGGGAAGGTCGGCCACATACCAAGGAACATCGGAATCATTGAAATAAAGCTCCACAAGCTACATAAAGGATCTGCAAGATTCACCAACAACAAATAGGTCCAAGTGATTCCAGTGTTCTAAGCCATAAAACTATCTTGGAATCTGGAAGTGATAACTTATCGAAAAATGATCCAAACATCCCACAGTTTAGAAATAAGGAAGATAATCATGTTTACAATAAAAATCCATCTCCGCAAGATTCAGTGAGCAAATTCAAGAAAACACAGAAAGAAATGTTAAAACTGCAAAATGGAAAACAAACTGAAAATAAATGTTTTTAGTTGATGCAAGATTGCCAAGAACCAGGGATTCTCTTGCATCAAACATCCAGGGTTGTTGAAAAATTGAGTCCCTCACTTTTTTTAGGGTTAGAGGAAAACCAAGATGGTCCACCTCTTCCTGAGAAATCCAAGATGAATATTCAACTGGTCTGTTCTTCCACTTTAGAAGGTACTCCTTGTATTGCCTGCTCCGGGTACTATGCCTAATCCTACTATCCAAAATGTCTTCAATCTGATCTAGTTCCTTCTGAGACAATTGTGTCTCCAGGTCTAAAATATTGTCTTCACTGAATTTTTATTCATTATACTGATGTAGATCTACAATGCTTAATATAGGTGAAATACTCAAACTATCTGGTAGCTCTACTTCATATGCATTTCCAAAATTGAATTTCCTCATGATCTTGCAAGGTCCAAAATTTCTCATCTACAACTTGTTATAGGTTCCAACTAGAAATCTTTCTTTTCTTAGGTATTCTATCACTTCATAACCAACTTCAAATTTCTTATGTCTTCTCTTCTCATCCACTTTCTCCTTATATTTTTCGTTCATGTCCTCCAAATGTTGTTTAACCTAAACATGTAAGGCTTTCCTATGATCTGCAAATTATTCTTCCTTTGCAGTCCTCTTGTTTTCACTACTGATATCTCACAATTTTGATATACCCCTAGAGTGTGATCCAATAACAATCTTAAAATGTGTTCTTCTTGTACTCCTATTCACTAAATTATTGTAGGGAAATTGTGCCTACACAAGAATCAAATCCCAACTTCCAGTTTCCTCTCGAACTAAGCATCACAATAGGTTTCCCAAACTCTAGTTTACTACTTATGTCTATACATCAGTCTGTGGGTAAAAATTAAAACTTAACTCCAAATCTGTCTTCATCTTCTTCCAAAGTGTCCTCCAAAAATAATCAACAAACTTAGTGTCTTTTTCTGAAACTATGCTCTTAGGTAATCCATCTAATCTCACCATTTCCTTGAACAATAAATTGGCTATATGGACTACATCTGATGTTTTCTTATAAGGTATGAAATGAACCATCTTTGAGAATCTATTTACCACCACAAATATAGAATATTTTCCTCTATGTGTCATAGGTAGTCCAAGTATGAAATCCATGCTTATGTCCTCCCGAGGTCTCTCCATAACTATCAAAGGTTTATGCAATCCCACATTCTAACTACTACCTTTTTCAATTTGACAACTCTACAACTCTACACAAATTTTCTGACATCCTTATGAAACTGAGGCCAAAATTAATGTTCACTCACCAATCCTATTATTTTATCAACACCAAAGTGTCTAGCAAATCCTCCATTATGTTTTTCCTTTATCAGATTCTTCCTCATAGAACTCTTAGGTCTACACAACTGAACTCCACTAAACAACATCCCATCCTGAATGAAATAATCTAACCATTGACTTCTATCCACCATAACCATTGTGCTACATGCTTTCCAAAGTTCTGCAAAATCTAGCTCATCATCTTACAAGGTATTCAACTCCTGAAATCCTGATATTGTCACTCTTATTTTTGTTAGAAAATTCCTCCTTCTACTAAATGCATCAACAACTTTGTTTGACTTCCCACTCATATGCTTCAACACAAAGGTGTAACTCTACAAAACTCTAACCATCTCATATGTCTATGATTCAACTTACTTTGACTATTTAAATATTGTAAGGCTTGATGATTGATATACAACACAAACTCCTTAGGAAATAGGTAATGTCTCCACTTCTTCAAGGCTTGTATTATGACATAAAATTCTTTATCATACACTAAATATCTCCTCCTCACATCATTTAACTTTTCGATGAAATAAGCTACCACTCTCCCTTCTTGACTTAACATGGCTCCAATTGCATTCCCACTTGCATCATAGTCCACTTGAAATACTTTGTTGAAACCAAGTAAAGATAACACAAGCTGCTCAATCACATTCTGCTTCAAAAATTCAAAACCCCTATTTTCTCTAGTTGTCCATTTGAATTCTTTCCTATCTCCTCTCATTGTCTTAGTCATAGGGTTACAAATTGAACTAAAATTTTTGATAAACTTCTAGTAGAAACTAGCCAATCCATGAAATGATCTAACCTCTCCAATTCTTTCCGATGTAGGCCATTCAAAAATTACTTTTACCTTCTTAGGGTCCATTTTCAATCCATCTAAATATATCTCAAATCCCAAATAGACTAACTCCTCCTTCATAAAACTAAACTTCTTTAGATTTATCAACAAGTTCTCTTCTCTCAACCTTTGCAAAAATTGTCTTAAATCCAACAAATGGTCTTCTTTTGTCTTATTAATAATCAGAATGTCATCCAAATATACAATAACAAACTTACCCAAGAATTTCTTCAACACCTCATTCATCAACCTCATGAAAGTACTTGGTGCATTAGTCAATCCAAAAAGAATCACCAACCATTCGTACAATCTTTCATTTGTCTTGAATGTTATCTTCCACTCATCTTCTTCTCTGATTTTGATTTGATGATATCCACTCTTCAAATATATCTTTGTGTAGTATTTGGCTCCACTTAAAAATCTATTATGTCATCCATCCTAGGAAAAGGGAACTAGTATTTCACTCTGATCTTGTTTATTGCTCTAGAATCGATAGACATCCTTAATTCTCCATTCTTCTTAGGTTCTAACACTACTGGTACTGCATAGGGAGTCAAACTTTCTCTAATCAAACCTTTCTTCATCAATTCCTGCACTTATCTATTCAACTCTTCATTCTATGTCAAGGTCATCCAGTGTGTAGCATTGTTAGGCAAACTAGCTCCGGGAATTAGGTCCATGCAATGGCTGATAGTCCTCATAGGTGGCAATCCATCAGACATGTTATCTAAAATGATGGTTTTGTACTCTATCAGCAACTCTTTTATCTCCTCTGGTTGTTCTTCTTCATGCTCTGGGTTCTTAGTGCAAAACAAACGTTCTCATGTCTCATTCCATCTAGGAATTTCCTTCCATTCACCAAATAGATTATAGCATTTGTATAGACTTCACTCTTCAGGGGCTCCTCCAAAGGTAACAAGGATTGTTTCATCCCATTTTCTATAATAGTGTAAATGTTCTTTCTCTCATCATGTATTGCCTGTCTATCAAACTGCCAAGGTCTACCCAACAAAAGGTGACAAATACCCATAGGCATATTATCACACAAAATTTCATCATGATAATTTCCAATTTTTAATTTCACCAAGCATTTCTCACTCACTAACAAATTATGCTCATCCTGAATCCATGCTATCTGATACAACAATATTGAAAGACTAAATGAATTGAACCACAAAACCCTAGCCTAACAACAAAGATCCACCATAACATATGAAGATTACCTAAGACAATACAAATTGATAATTCGGTGTATTGACATATTTTTTATCAGGACTCTTAGGATTTTGGTATCTTTTCGGTTGCATTGTGATAGTAAAATATTGTGAATTGACTATATGTAATCCATGTTTTGAAACTGAACTTAAGAAATCATGTTTGAACTTTGTCGGTTAATTCCTACAACCATGCCAATTTATTCCTGCAGCCAAATGGTTTGTCCCTGTGATATGCGGATTATTTAGGATGATTTCATATGTGAGTTAATGAATGTATTAGTTAAGTAAGATACATATGCATGTCCTTGTATGTTGTTTCTGTTTTAGTGTAGATAATAATTGATGCTGCGGTGGAGAATTTTCTTTCGCACCTAAGGACTAGAGAATCACGTTCAAATAGCTGGAGGTCAAACTAAAGGAGATTTAAGTGAGCGCAATCTATGGCATAATCGGAGCAGTTGTACTTCAGCATGGGAGTTTAACTCCAGTGCATGTTTAATTTGCAAAATATCGCTTTGGCATGCAAAGACTATGGTTCAGTTTCAGATCCACAGTTCCTGTAGCCAAGCTCTTTGTTATCCCCTTCATCTGATAGCTATCTGCCTCTTCTTCTAGGCGTAACTGGAGTTGTCCATTGTAGTTTATCATTTCTTTATAATAAGCTCTTCCTTCTTTTCTAAGAGTTAGATAGAATGGAAAGGGATTGAGCAGAGTTTTTGTCATGCATTCTGAATTTTTCTCTTTTGAGAATATGTAATCATCTTCCAGGAAGAAATGAATAAAAATATGTTATTATGATCTATTAATAGTTCTTTGGTGAGAGTTTGATATCACTCATCCAAGGGCTCCCAGTTCGTGAGTGATCCTATGTTTATGATTATTGAAGTTAGTTTTTACTTAGTTGCATTAGAAGTTCATGACTAGATTGTTTCTGCAGCCACTGGAATAGATCCTTTGACTGTTCCTGCAGCCAAGGCAGAATGGTGTGATTCCTATTATTTTCATTAGATCATTTCAATAGAGTTTTGTAAAAGCTTTCATTTAGCCTTTTATGATTTCCATTCCTACCTTTCCTGCAGTAATTAAGAATAATCATTTAAGGAGCTTAGTGCATATATATTGCAGACCCATTTCAAGTTTTATGTTCTTGGATTGACAACTAAATGAACACCAGCCATGAGAATAGTAAACTCTACCATATGAATGTCCAAACTTCGGATTGAGATTTCAATTAGAGGTATTATTAATGTCATTATAGTTGGGGTAGACATTTTTGGTGCCGCTGTCGGGGATGGTGTCAAGCTAAGAGCCTTTTATGATTATTTTAGTTTCTAGTTAATTGTTTCCATTTCATAAATCTGCATGCATAATAGAAGAAGAGATGCCAGAGGTAGATTTTTGCCCACTCATACTACTCATGTAGAAGATAGTTTTCTAGATATAAACCCTTTTTCTGAGCAGTATCAAGTCCCACAAAATTTGAATCACCCTGAGTCTGAATTTCTAGAAGGTAGTCTTCAGTTCCTTTTTGGTCCATAAGAAGAAGAATTGCCTATTGTAATAACCCCCACAAGTCCAATGCAAGGGAACCCACCTCCTGTTGGAAATAATCCACCACCACCACCTGGTCCAACATTTGAGTTTCCCATCTTTGACCAACATGATAATGCTAACCTCAAGAACATTCCAACATCTTTACTTCCTAAATTCTATGGGTTAGTCACAGAGAATCCTGATACATTTCTGTTTGAGTTTGATGTTCTCTGTAGGAGTTTTGACTATACTACAAATGCCCATAGACTCAAAATTTTTCCAACCACTTTGAAGGAGTCATCCTTGAGATGGTTTATGAGCTTGGGTAGTAGCACAATCAATACATGGGATGAGATGAAATAGTTGTTTCTTGCAAAATACAAAGATTATTGTAGAGGCACTGATCGTCATAGGGATGATATCTTTAGAATGACACAAATTGAAGATGAGAGCCTTGAGGATTATCTGGAAAGGTTTTTGTTTAGTGTCAAGAAGTCCAAGCATAGTACTCTGAATGAAGATTCCCTCAAATTGATATTCTTGAGGGGTATCCATGATGAATGCACCAATTCCTTAGATCTAATGGGGGAAGGTGACATTACACAGTCTACTTGGGCTGAAATAGGACAAATTTGCAAGAAGTATTCCAGATATACTTCTAAGAAGAATAGGAGATTTAAGTCAGGGGCACTATCATCATCATCTGGAAATGGATTTTCTAGGTTGGAACTTAGCCATTTGTTAAAAGATTTCAAGGAGGATATTATAAACAATATGGCTACTCAGTTGGATACATTGGCAGCTAAGAAGAAGCATGAGGAAGCTGATGCATTTCTTGCAGAATTTTGTCCTCATTGTAAGCAGTGGAAGAAAGATTGCAGATGTAAGATGGTTGCAAATGTTGAAGTACCTAAGTTCAAACCAATTCAAGGGGAGGATGAACAAGTCTTCTATGTTGCTCAGAGAAGACCAAATTTTCAAAGACAAGGTATGCCACCTAATCCACTTTCCTTTTCTGGTTATAGCAGTAATTCTTATGCACCAAATAACCAATGGCAACCATAGTATTCTCAAAATTTTGGTAATTATCCACATTGGTATGGATCACAAGGCCAAGGACAACAATTTGCTAATCAAATCCCCTAGTGGCAGCAGCCACAAGGAAACTGGTATCCACCTCTGGGTGCAGGGAACCAGTTTCAAGGGAATTGGCAACCTACCTCTCAATGGAGGGGAAACCCATCATGGTTATCCCAATCTTCTGGATATCAGCCCCCTGCTCAGCAGCCACAACCACCTACTTTAATGCCACCTCCTATAGCCACAACACCACCTCCAAAGCCAACACAGCTTCCTACTCAACCGTTGCCTAATCCAAATATAAAATCTCAGCAACAACAACAAGCTTTTTCAGCTGATGCTAATCAATACCCAGCCTATTCTTTATCACTAGATGACATTCACCTCCGATTTGGAACAACACTACCTAATCCCTCTTAGCCAGTTATTACTGAGGTACAAGAAGAGCAGCCAATATTTGATCCTAATGATGTAATACCTCAGAATCAAATATTACCACCATTTCCCCAAAGATTGAAAGACAAAGAAGTTTCAACTGATCAACAATAAAGCTTTGATATTCTTAATCAACTGAAGCACATTTGTGTTAAAATTCCATTGCTGCAAGTAATAAAGGATGTTCCAATATATGGTAAAGCATTGAGAAAGGCATGCCTAAAGAAACCTGGCAGAAAGAAAAAAGATCCACAAACAATTCATGTTATGGGTCAATTGGCTAATATTATGTTAGGAAAAATTGCTATTCCAAAGTATTTTGATCCAGGTAGTCCTGTTGTGAGTATAGTCATTAATGGCAGTCAAATAAAAAATATTTTAGTTGATTTAGGGGCAGCCATTAATGTAATGACAAGGGAAGTAATGAAACATCTAGAGATAGATAGTTTAAGGGCTACACCCATAGTTCTTCAACTTGCTGATGGCTCTATAGTAAGACCTGATGGTATGATAGAAGATATAGTGGTCATTCTAGATTCCTAGGAATATCCTGCAGACTTTATGATTTTATCTCCAAAAGCAACATTGGGGGGATATCCAGTTATTTTGGGAAGACCATGGTTTTCCATAGCTGATGAATATATTGGGTGTAGATCAGGAGACATGACTATTTTAGATGGAAGTTCCACAAAAACATTGGCCTTGTATTCCCCTGCACAACCTCAGCTTGAGCAGCAACAGGTTGTTTGGCCTATTTTGGGAGAGGAATATGAAGAAATTGACTCTATTAATCACCTTATGATGATTAATCGAGTGCCACTCATGCAGTTATATGATGAAGAATCAATCCTTTATAAGGTCTTGATAAATGAATTAATAGAAGACCAAGAATTGTAGGAATTGGTTCTGAATATTGCAGGGTTGGACTTTCCTGCAACCACTGATATCTTTCATACCTTGTTGCCGCATGAATTGTCATATTCTCATATTTCTGATATAAATAAGATTGATCTTACTATCAAGATAGAGGTTGAATTGAATAAATATTTGGACATTAATAAGAATATAGCAGATACTCAGAAGGATAGCCTGGTGGACTTGCTAAAACTCCATAGAAATGCCTTTGAATGGGATTACAAGGATATCAATGGAATTGATCCAACAGTTTATACTTATTGCATTTACATAAAGGATGAGTGTTGCCCCCTCAGACAACTTCAAAGAAGAGTAAATCTTGCCCTGAAGGAGATAGTTAAAGAAGAATTGTAGAAATTGTTGAAAGTTGGGTTTATCTATCCTATCTCTGATAGTCAATGGGTATCACCTTTGGTGATAGTTCCTAAAAAGGGATGCAAATGGAGAGTATGTGTTGATTATAGAGCTTTGAATTTAGCCACAAGGAAGGATCATTTTCCACTGCCATTTGTGGATCAGGTACTGGATTCTCTTGTTGGCAAGAGATATTTTTCATTTCTGGATGGATTT
Organism: Cryptomeria japonica; assembly: GCF_030272615.1. NCBI lineage: Eukaryota > Viridiplantae > Streptophyta > Pinopsida > Cupressales > Cupressaceae > Cryptomeria > Cryptomeria japonica. Next base: position 173,393,347 of record NC_081408.1, on the reverse strand, counting down.
AGTGGCTATAATCAGATACAAATAGCTCCTGAGGATCAGGAGAAAACAACATTTACTTGTCCATGGGGCACTTATGCATTTTCTGTTCTTCCTTTTGGGTTGTGTAATGCTCCAGCCACTTTTCAAAGGATAGTCATCAATATTTTTTCTGATATTTCTCAAGACATTATGGAAATTTACATGGATGACTTTACAACCTATGGTTTTGAATTTGATCAAGCATTAGGTAATTTGAAGAAAGTTTTGTAGTAGTGTGAAGACTACAACTTGTCTTTAAACAGTGAAAAGTGTTTCATTATGATGGAAGAAGGAATAGTCCTTGGTAATCATATATCTATACAAGGCATACAAGTGGATTCAACAAAGATTGAGGTTATTCAACATATTAATAACCTTGTGAAGCATAAAGATGTGAGAAGTTTTCTTTGCCATGTTGGATACTACAGAAGGTTCATCAAAGATTTCAGCAAAATTGCAAGTCCCTTATATACACTGCTTACTAAAGATGCAAAATTTAAATGGATCTCAGCATGCAATGAAGCTTTTTTAAAGCTTAAGCCTGCTTTGACTCAAGCACCAGTTCTAAAAGGACCTAATTGGTCTCTACCATTCCAAATCCATACTGATGCATCTGATTATGCTATAGGAGTCGTGCTAGGACAAAAAGTTGACAAGTTGGAAAATGCAATATATTATATCAGCAAGAATTTGCAAGGACCTGAATTGAATTATATAGTTACTGAAAAGGAAAAGCTAGCTATCATATATGCCCTTAACAAGTTTAGACACTATATTATAGGGTATCCCATATTTGTGCATATAGATCATACTACAATTAGATATCTCGTGAATAAGCCATCCATCACCGGTAGATTGGCTCGCTAGTTATTGTTGATGCAGGAATTTGATATCACAGTTGTTGATAAGCCAAGGAAGTCTAATGTTGTTGCAGATTATCTTTCACGTCTTCAATTGCAGGAAGACTCTACAATGATATATGACACTTTTCTAGATGAGCATTTGTTCCTCATACAGGCTCATACCCCTTGGTATGCTGATATTGCCAACTATTTAGCTACAGCTAATATGCCAATTTCTTTTTCTCATAAAGAAAGAAGGTTGCTAGTTGAAAAAAGTTTTAAATTTTCATGGATTGCTGATTGTCTATTTTGTACTAGACCTGATCAAGTCATGCGGAGATGTGTCAGAGAGGATGAAACATATGACATCTTGCATGCATGTCATGATGAGCCATGTGGAGGTCATTTTGCTGCGAAAAGGACAACACTGAAAATACTCAATACTGGTTATTATTGGCGTACACTACACAAGGATGCATCTCAGTACACAAGGAAGTGTGACAGATGTCGGGGAATGGGGAGACCTACAAAATTTGATGAGATGCCACTATATCCTCAAATATATGTTACACCATTTGACAGATGGGGATTAGATTTTGTTGGCCCCATTGATCCACCTTCTAATGGCAAATCTTATATCTTGGTATGTATAGACTATGTGACGAAATGGGTAGAAGCTAGAGCTATGCAACATGCAAGAGATAATAAGGTAGCTGAATTTCTCTATGAATAAATATTTACAAGGTATGGAGTACCCAAGGAAATTGTCTCAGATCAGGGACCTCAATTTACATCAACATTGATAAAAGCTTTGGTCAATGAATACAATATAAGATACAGGAAATCTACTTCATATCATCCACAGTCTAATGGCCAAGTAGAAGTTACCAACAGAGAGCTTGAGGCTATTCTTACAAAAATAGTGTCTATCCACAAGAAAGATTGGTCTTATCGGCTTTCAGAGGCAATTTGGGCATATAGAACAACATGGAAAGCACCAATTGGATTCACACCTTTTGAGATGGTTTATGGCAAAACAACAATGATGCCTATTGAATTTGAGCATAAAACCTTGAGAACAGCTCTACAACTGAATATGACATTGTCTGAAGCATAGAAGGAATGCATTCAACAGTTAAATGCTCTTGATGAATGGAGAAAGATAGTTGTTCAACAGATAGAGTTGATTCAAAACAAAAGAGCCAAATGGCATGATAAATATATTAGAGAAAAGAAATTCAAAGTTGGTGACTAAACACTCTTGTATGATTCCAGATATAAGGATGCTATGGGAAAAATCCAAACAAGGTGGTTGGGTCCTTATGAGGTAGAAGAAGTTTTTCACAATGGAGCAGTTTGGTTGTCCACAATAGATCCTGTTCGATTTAAACTCTTAGTGAATGGACACTGACTACGACTTTATCACAAGCCCGCTACTAGAGAAGAGTTCCTGCAGTAGTTTGCTCCTCAAAATGAAATACAAGCTCCTGTAGCAACTAGCAAGGTTCTTGTAGCAACTGTTAATGCTTTAGTATCAATTCATGAGCTTCCTGTTGCATTTGAGCATGTTGATAAAGGTGATGTTCCTGCAGCCTCTGCAGTGAACTTATTTACCATATCATAATAAAATATTTCCATGAGGAATATTGTTCTCCGTACATAAAGTTCCATCCACTACACTCCATCCCACTTTCTTACCTGTCACTTCATTTCATTTCGCCATCAGTTTTGCCCAATTGCAGGTATGTGTATATTGTACTTTATTTTAATTATGCATTTATTAGGTCATTATGATTTTAATTCTATTTTAATCCACTCCAAACTCAAAATCTCGTTAGCCTGTGTGGACACATGCTAGGTTAAGTTGGGGGGTACTTTATGGTCCTTTTTCCCAGTAAGATTTATTATCCCAAACTAATTTCCTAACTGACATTACTTATGATGATTATTATTTCACATGAGTGAATAATAAGTTCTGCTACCAAATTTAACGTATGTAGATTTTAGCTTTTGTGAATCTATCAAACATTTTGGTTAAGCTGCGGAATTATCAGAGTAAAAGTTGGGTGGTGATCTGATTCGCCATGAATCAAGTGTCCATGAAGGGTTGCTACAGGGTGTTGTCTGTATGCATTATTTCCAAAACCATGGCTGGCTGGATTATTTCTTGAGAATCAGGGATTTCAATGACGAAATAGCTACGGAATTTATGCATTATTTTGACGAAGGAGAAGCTACAGTTAAGGGGTTGAGGGTAATTGCTACAGAGCAGCAAGTTACAGAGGTCACAGGGTTGCTGCAGGAAGGAGAACTCTTTCTAGAATCGAAGGATGCAAGGAGTGCCAGGGCAGAATTCACAATTCCTACTGATAGACCCTTAATGGTGGATAGGCAAGGGACTAGAAGGGTTTCTTTGCCAGCACATTGGCCTCAGGTAGCTCTGTATATGATGAAATATATTACCTATGAAGGATGGTATTCAAATCTCCATTCACCTCATTTCAAGTTACTTAGTCATCTACATCATGACCGGCGAGTTAATGTCCCAAATTTCTTGTATCATCTCATTTCTATAAGTGCTAAGGAGACTAAAAAATATGGAAATCTCTCTATTAGCCATCATGGACTGGTGAAGTTGTTGGTACAATGGTCCCTGAGAGATGTTTCATAGATGGAATGGGGTGTGTTTGAGGATATTCTGCAATTTAGGGTAGATGAAGCCCCTATTGAAAATAATCCACCGGTTCAAGAAGAGATAGTTGCAGAAGGTCTTTCTGGTGAAGATGAGGGTTTGTTGTTTGCTGAAGGAGCTGCAATTATTTCAGAAGAAAATATTGAAGCAGAGTCAATCGAAGGACAACCCTCTAACTCTCTTCAAGGAGGTTCACCTGTTTTGCAAAGGGAAGGAAAAGAATTGGAAAAGGAGGAGTCAGATGAAGAATTTGTTATCCGCCCATAGGAAACGCATATCCCTCCTGCAGCCAAGAGGCATCGAACAAGAACAAAAACTCCTGCGTCTATTTCAAAAGTGTATGTGAGGAGAACAAGAAGGAGGACATAGAAGACTCAACCAGTGAGTAATCCAGCAAAGGTGATTGCAGTAGAAACTTCGGAAGAAGAAGATGCTGTAGAGAAGGAAATTCAAGAAAACCCTACAGAAGAGGAAATTCAAGAGAATCCTGTAGAGAAGGAAATTCAAGAAAACCCTGTAGAAGAGGAAATTCAAGAACATCCTACAGGAGAAGAAATCTAAGAAGAAATTCAAGAAGAAATTGTAATGGATAAGCTTGTAAATCTGGCTTCAGTGGCATTGCAATGTGAGGAGATTATTGAGGATGTTCCACAACAACCTGAAGAAAATATGGGAGATATGCCAATCCAGAATGAGGAAGTTATTGAAGAAATCCCACGGTCTAAGGTAGGACCTATAAGAACTCCTTCATCCCTAACTAGTTTATCAATTGCTTTAACATTCTTTAGGCAATGGGAAATAGAGAAGGATAGGTTGCAAGGGATAATTAATAAGCAGCAAAAAGAGATTGAGAAGAAAGATAATAGAATTAAAGAATTGGAGACTAAGGTAGAAGAGATTTATGGCATGGTTCCTGAGATAATGCAGTGTAGGGCTCCCCCAAGAATTTATGCAATGCACTTGAAAGAACGGTATCTGAATTTCAGATTAAACTGCATTGTAAGGGATCTTAATCCATCCTTGGAAACACCTGAGGAATTCTATCATGCTTATCAAACCTCCCCACATTTTGTAAGGAATTTGTTATGTGAATTATATTTACATAATTATTCTGTACCTTAGGACAGAGAATGGAATCTTTTTTTGTACATTGGGGATATCCATCTCAGAGCTCTAATGTCTTGGATACAAAATGAAATGATTATAGGACCACAAGCCAGGGAGTTTAAAAAATTGGAACTTGACTGTCCATTGCCATTGAGGAGGGAATCAGAAGCACCCAGGGTTCTGTATTATGATTGGCAAAAGTTGCTAATAAGAGATGATGTTAGTAAGATAGTACTTCTAATGAGAGAGGAAGTCTATCAAGCGAATGAGCAATTGGTTCAAACCCACAGGACAACAGCACTAGAAGGACTAACTCAATGCTGGAATCATCTACTAGATCATATAAAACTTGGAGAACCCTACTCATTACAGAATTTTCATGCAGCTATACAGAGACCCTCCAAGTATATACAGCTAGGCAGAGAGAAATCCAATAATTGGTTGCTATTAATCTTTCAGCCTCCTATCCTTATGTGGCCACTTTTTGCATGCCAACCAACATAACAAAATTATGATGTAGATGTGGAAGAAACAACTAGATGGTCCAAGTTGGAGAAAATGAAAGGATTTTATTGGAATTTGCCTTCCAAGGGAACTGGATAGGACACTGTTGGTGATTTCAAAGTTTCAACAAAAATCAGAAATGTTCCTTTTGCTACAGGAGCAGCAAACCCTTTAAGTTGGGGGGCATGATAAGTCGGTGTATTGACATGTTTTTTATTAGGACTCTTAGGTTTTTGGTATCTTTTGGGTTACATTGTGATAGTAAAATATTGTGAATTGACTATATGTAATCCATGTTTTAAAACTGAACTTAAGAAATCATGTTTGAACTTTGTCGGTTAATTCCTGCAGCCATGCCAATTTATTCCTGCAGCCAAATGTTTTGTCCCTGTGATATGCAGATTATTTAGGATGATTTCATATGTGAGTTAGTGAATGTATTAGTTAAGTAAGATATATGCATGTCCTTGTATGTTGTTTTTGTTTTAGTGCAGATAATAATTGATGTTAAGATGGAGAATTTTCTTTCATGCCTAAGAACTAAAGAATCACATTTAGATAGCTAGAGGTCAAATTGAAGTAGATTTAAGCGAGTGCAATCTATGGCATAATCAGAGCAGTTGTACTTCACCATGGGAGTTTAACTTCGGTGCATGTTTAATTTGCAAAATATCGCTTTGGCGTGCAAAGACTATGGTTCAGTTTCAGATCCACAGTTCCTACAGCCAAGCTCTTTGTTATCCCCTTCATCTGATAGCTATCTGCCTCTTCTTCTAGGCATAACTAGAGTTGTCCATTGTAGTTTATCTTTTCTTTGTAATAAGCTCTTCCTTCTTTTTTGAGAGTTAGATAGAATGGAAAGGGATTGAGCGGAGTTTTTGTCATGCATTCTGAATTTTTCTCTTTTGGGAATATGTAGTCATCTTTCAAGAAGAAATGAATAAAAACATGTTATCTGATCTATTAATAGTTCTTTGTTGAGAGTTTGATATCACTCATCCAAGGGGGCCCACTTGGTGAGTGATCCCGTGTTTATGATTATTGAAGTTAGTTTTTACTTAGTTGCAGTAGAAGTTCATAACTGGATTGTTCCTACAGCCACTGGAAATAGATCCTTTGACTGTTCCTGCAGCCAAGGCAGAACGGTGTGATTCCTATTATTTTCATTAGATCATTTCAGCAGTGTTTTGTAAAAGCTTTCATTTAGCCTTTTATGATTTCCATTCCTACCTTTCTTGTAGTAATTAAGAATAATCATTTAAGGATCTTAGTGCATATATATTACAGACCCATTTCAAGTTTTATGTTCCTGGATTGACAACTAAATGAACACCAACCATGTGAATCGTAAACTCTACCATATGAATGTCCAAACTTCGGATTGAGATTTCAATTAGAGGTATTATTATTGTCATTATAGTTGGGGTAGACACAAATCAAATGAAATCACAAAGATTATACCATCACATGTCCAATAGGGTTTGGGATCTCCATTCTTCCTACCTCCATTGATCTTGCTTGATATATTTGCTCTTAGATTTTATGTGCACAAGAGCTCAACAAAGAACGGAAATGTGGTTGCAAGTAGGATCGCATATGAAAGTTCAAAAGCATAGAGTAGTCGATTTATCAGTTAGGGTTGATAAATAAGATTGAGAGGTGTCAAAGATAAATGGTCGGCTAAGATTACAGGCTAGGTATAGGAAATAAGAAAATAATGAGAGGGTAGGTAGTGTATGAATTAAGAGATGAATGTCATGTGTCATGGGTAGAAAGGGTTAATGAATTAATTAAATAATTAAAGATTCATTTAATTAATAGAAGAAGTGGGATCAATTAAATAAATAAGATATTTATTTAATTTAAGAAAAGGATAATTTAAATAAATAAATGTATTTATTTAAATGAGAAATAAGGCTAGAAGAGGATAAATGAATGAATTAATTAAATAAATAAATATTTATTTAATTAGTAGAAGAATTAGGCTACAGTAATTAAATAAATAAAATATTTATTTAATTAGAATGGACAATTTTAGGTGTCTACATTTTGCTCCTCTTTCAGACAATGCAGCTTGTTGCGTTGTTTCAAAGAAGATAAGATGAACTGATACATAGTTGCCCCAAGATGGGAATGATATGCCCCCTCGAGAGATTGGATGAAAATGTCTGAAAAGATCACAGACAATCTCTTGATAAGAAATAAAGGGTAGAATGGACTGACCGGATAGGATAGAGTGACAGAGTCACGAGATATAGAAGACTGACTCAAAAAATGAGGGCTAGGGCTAGGGCAGTCTATAAAATAGACCACGAGGGGAATACATCTTCATTGTCATCCACACATCCAAGAGATCTAAGTGTAGAGAGAGAGTAGAGTAGCAGCAGTCAGCAGCGATGGCATTGGTTCACAAATTCGATCGCATTCGTCAATTTCAAAGGCCAACAGAGGCAGGAGAGCCGGTAAGTACCACAAAACCTCCTTGTAGTTTGTTGTAATAAATGTTGTCATTAATGCATGCTAGTTAGAGCAATAAATATATTTTATAATATGTCAAACAAGGTAAAAAAACACCGAGGTGCGTCTGTCTTGGTGCTAGGTGCATCTAGGTTAGCTAGGCGTGTGTATGTTTATGCCAGGCGCGTCTATGAATGAAATAGTGCCAAATGCGAGCATGTCTGCATTGTGCAGGTGTGTTTGTGCTATGTGGGCATGTCTATGTAGAGAAGGCACGTCCATGAGAGCATAGGCATGTTTGTGTATTTTAGGCGCGTTTATGCAGAGCAGGCGCGTCTGTGCAGAGTAGGCACGTTTGTGCAATCTGTGAGCGTGTTTATGTCATGAAGGCGCGTTTGTGTCTTCTAGGTCAAATCGACAGTTCTGTGATGAACATACGCTGTCGATTGGATAAGATGCTGAGAGGATACACTCAAGCAGGTCCTCTAGGGAAGAGTAGGATAGATCAAGGAACTTTGTGATGAATAGGGAGTACCAAGGCAAAGTACTTTGTGATGAACAAGAAGTACAAATATGAACAACAGTTTGTGATGAACAGTGAGTGCAAATATGAGCAACACTTTATGATGAATAGGGAGTACAAATATGAGCAACACTTTGTGATGAACAGGGACTGCCACTAGGATAAATAGCAAGACTTTGTGATGAACAGTGAGTGTCGCTAGAATAGAAGCAACACTTTGTGATGAACAATGAGTGTCACTCGGATAGAGCGCCATATGATATATAAGCACTAGGGTAATAAGCAGCATTTTATGATGAACAATGAATGCCACTTTGACTGACAGAGCTGATTTGTTTGAAAGCAGGAGTACCTACCTATGCTAGAGTCATAGGAGATATTCCCATCAACTCAGAGTTTACGACCAGAGCTGACTTTTGAGGATAGAGCAGATATTGAGGTTATGGGCTTGCGATTTATTCTATATGTGCCTGAGTTTTGGGCAAACATGGGGTTGCTGACTGCGCTAGCTGAGAGATGGCACTCAGAGACTAGCACTTTCCATTTGCCGATGGGTGAGATGACAGTCACCTTAAAGGATGTGTATAGGATATTGAGGATACCGATCGATGGGGAGTTGATTCCCTACGATCGAGACAGAGACAGAGATTCCCTGAGATGAGTGCTCAAGGATCCGGGATTGGAGATGAGGGCTAGACACGTGGCATGGGACATGAGGACATAGACTGGATTAGCATTACTAGCAGTAGTGGCAGGAGTGATTAGTGGATTCCTATGTCCGGATAAGGCAACATGAGGGTTGGCTGTGGGCTGGGGGAGCACCTTGGAGACACTAGTGACATAGCATACCAGATATGCCTGGGGACCATGCATGCTAGCGTATTTGTATTATGAGCTCCATCAGTTTGTATACCATGGATCCGTAGGATTGGGTTATGGAGTGACACTATTATAGGTATGGGCTTATGAGCATCTGTCGGTGACCCAACTGATACATTTCAAAGGCAAGGGCCATGGGTGCAATTTTGTGCACTTATATGATATGATTACCTCGCAGCCATGGATCAGGAGACTGGAGCACTGGCATAGGGTCATTGATGAGATTGATACTGTAGTATGGAGGCTATACCGAGAGTGCGAGGATTGGGAGGATGACGCCGTGGAGCTACCCTATACATTCAGGAGTAGGTATCTGATTGGGCGGATGCCCTATGTACTAGAGAGACAGTTGGTTGACATGGTGGGCATGCAGTTCGACAGGATTCAGCGGATGCCACGGGGTTCTAGGATGTATGCTCGGATAGTGAAGGATCAGGCACACTTCGGGTCATTATTGTCATATGATTAGGAAGTGATGTAGCTAGTGGAGATGACTCCCTTCCCTTGGGATATCTGGCCAGAGATAGAGGATGTAGGAATGGATGCAGAGTATACTGCATATTGGGCTGAGCATCCATTTCCTTGACTGTCAGATCCAGGTGAGCAGATAGATGGAGATGGCAAGGGGATGAGGATGATGATGGAGATGGTGGGGGTAGAGGCCACCAGAGGAGGCGGGGTGTGATAGGGGGGAGGAGAGTGGCTCCACAAAGAGAGGGTGGAGAGGAGAGACAAGCTTGAGTGGTGAGAGGCCGAGGTGGATTACCTTTACAAGTGCCAGCAGCACAGGGTCCTAGGCAGGTATAGGGATGAGGACAGGGGTAGGGCAAACCACATGAGTAGCCACAGGTATAGTCACAGGTATAGGGGCAGCCACAGGTAGAGCCACAGGTACAAGGGGGAGGGGAGGAGGAGCAGGATGAGTTACTGGAGTTGAGGGAGATCTGCCAGGGACAGGTAGATGAGATCTAGGATCTCAAGTGGGAGAGGGATAGGCTCTGGAGACTGCTGAGGGACACAGAGTGGGAGAGGGACTAGGCCATTTAGCGTTATACAGAGGCTGAGACGATACTGAGGGCAGGGAGACAGACAATAGAGGACACAAGAGCTAGTTATGCTTATGTTCTGCTAGCCGGGGAGTAGATAGGCTACTAGAGAGACCTATACTATGGGGCTGTGCCACCAGAGCAACGGGCTAGGAGGTTCTGTAGACCATCGCGGATAGTGATGACCACTGGAGGGATGGACAAGAGACAGGCATCCGGCGGTGGGGTTATGGGTCCTCCACCACCACCAAATAGAGGGAACAGGAGAGATGATCCTTGGGTGGGTCCTTCCAGGGCTTAGACTTCATTGAGGCCAGGCCGCTCCGAGGGAGGGAGTTCATCATAACCTTAGAGGGCTCCCTATGTATCAGTTTTTTACCATTCTGTATGATGATATAGACACCTTCGGGTGATTGTAGCCATACGATTTTGACATCATTGTATCATGGCACTTATGATTATATATATGAGATGATCCATCTTTGCAGAAGCTATATGCATATGTATCTATGTGATGAGATGTTTCATGATGTATGTTTCTATGTGATGCTTATGTTATGTTTTATGATGATGATTATGATATGGATGCAAATATGTACATGATGAAATGCAATATTTTTTGTTCTTTTATGTTTTATATGTTATGTATGATGCAAATGCGAATGTATGAAATGCAAATGAATATGATAATGCGAATAATAATTTACATGATGAAAATGTAAGATGTGCTAACATGTGTTGTGTGTAGGATGTGATGTGATTGTGATATCTATATGTATGTATGAAATGCTTAATATATGGTAATGCAGGTGCAACTACATGAAATGCAAATGTTTTTGCCATGTCATTATACTCAGTTGTGTGATAATAGGCTACACAGACTCAAGAAGGATGATAGAGGTCAATCAAGAAAGGGGGATGAAAGATAGAAGATATGAAAGTGAAAGAGCTTCTTGTGCGTTATCATCATTGAGCTTTATTATGGAAAAATAGGTTATGACAATCGAGGCATATGTTCGACCCAGAAAGTCATTGTACCTATTTGCATGGAGATAAGACAGTTGCAAGAAAGGAATGCCCCAGTTCACACTAGACTCACAATGTCCTCAGATCCTTGGACAAGTCATAGCATTACTAAGAGACAATCCACAGACATCAAAGAAAAATAGGTGATGATACCCCATCCTCGCCTTTCTAGTCAAACACATCCTGGAGATAGAATCTCTAGTCAGAGACATCCTGGAAAAGCTAAAAGACATGTCACCCAAAAGATAAAATCAAAATAAAATCAAGACTCGACACCAACATCTACTGTAGTCCTCAAGTTTAGTGTCTCTTGTCACTTGTACAAGTATTATTTGATTGTGGTCACAATGTTTACTTTCACAAAAGGATAGATAGCACTGAACCATATGTTGTCTGAGTCTATTGAAAGATTTGATTTGTTGAAGCCCATTTTTGCTGTTGTGTCTCATCTGAAATTGACTGAATCCATGCAACTGATACTTTATTGCGGAGAAGACAAAACTTTATTGCGGACCGGCGATGCAAATGTTGCTTTATTGTGGATTGTTTGCGGATAGACTGAAGAAAGCTGGAAGAAACTGTACTCCTCAAAACATGTGATGCTCTCAGTTCCACACCCATTACTAGACATAGGATTTTCCTTAGCCACAGATAGGAGCTGATTTATTATGGACTGAAACGGGCAAAAAGGAATGTTTATTATGGATGGCTAACCAATCTCGGGTAGATCAATAAAAAGCCATGATGGGAATGAGTATGTTTATTATGGATGAATAGGTTGTGAGTGTGTGCAAAGTTAAGGATGAAATGGAATCCTAAAGGAGGGACAAGCACTGTCTCTACACATGGCACTGGTGACCCAGTTTTCACCATGGTACTTGCCCAGGGTGCCATCAAAGTGGTTTTCACCATTGGACGAAATAGTTTTTCTTTATTTTTTTTTATTTTTCAATGTTTTTGTGTCACAAGGCACCTGTTTGCCAGGTTTTCACCAAGTAATGATTTTTTATGTTTTTATGATTTTTTTGTATTTTTGAATTTTTTGAATTTTTTTTGTATTTTTGAATTAGGATACTCTTAAGAGCTATGTGTAAAACCTACGAAGGTGCATGATGTTGATAGGATCCTCTAAAGGTTCATCCTCTGGTGTTGAAAGTTGATATGCACCAGATCCATATGCTATTGTGATGATGTAAGGACCAAGCCAGTTCGGTTCGAACTTGCCCTTCTTCTCTCTGTCTTGTTGATTTTTAGGATTTTCTCTGAGAACCAAGTCACCTACCTCAAATGTGTGAGGCTTGACTTTATGATTGTAGTTGCAACTCATTCATTGTTGATAAGCCTTGAGATGATTAAAAGTAGTTTATCTTCGTTCATCCAATAGTTCAAGTTCTTATAAGCGAGAGACCCTGTAGTCTTTGTCACTGATAATGTTTTGCAAGGAGACTTGTAAAGAGGGTAGCTCAACCTCAATAGGCAAGATAGCTTCAACGTTCTAAACAAGTGAATAGGGTGTAGCTCCTATAGGTGTGCAGACGCTTGTGCAGTAAGCCCAAAGTGCGACATTAAGTTGGATATGCCAATTGCGGCCAGCATCGTCGACTGTCTTTTTTAGGATTTTAAGGATAGTTTTATTAGATGCCTTAGCTTGACCATTACCCTGGGAGTAATAAGGTGTGGAAAAACGATGGTTAATATGGAAGCAATCGCAGAGTTGATGAACATCTTGATTTTTGAAGGGACACCCGTTAATGGTGATGATGGAAACGGGAATACCGTATCGACAAATGATATAGCTAAGAATGAATGTAGCAATTTGTTTTCTAGTGACCTGTGTAAGAGGCATAGCTTCGATCCATTTTGTGAAATATTTTGTGGCAGTGATGATGAATTTATGACCATTGGAGGAAGGAGGGTGAATCTTGCCTATGAGATTGAGTTCCCACTGACAAAAGGGCCAAGGAGTCGCAATTGGTTGAAGTTCTTGCACTAGCGCATGAATGAGGTCTCCATGAAGTTGACACTGCTTACATTTCTTGACAAACTGATATGAGTCTTTTTCCATATTGGGCTAGTAATACCCAGTCTTGATGAGTTTCCTGGTTAAGGTAGGATCACTAGAATGTGGACCACATATCCCTTCATGAACTTCACATAATGCAATCTAAGCTTCATCCCTTTCTAAACATCTAAGAAGAGTGCCATCTAGACCTCGACGGTATAGGATATCGAGGTGAACTCACAAAGCTGGTTCCCACTTTTTCGTACATCCTGATTTTTGCTGAAATCATACATTTTTTAGAAAATATAATTATTTAATCTTTAAAAGGTCCCATTTGAAGTAATTAATTAAAGAGAGTTATATCAAAGGCTCTTAGATCAAAATTTATTGGATAGAACCTCTCTACTTCTAAGTCATACTTGCAATGGAGTCTCCTTTGCATCTATCAAATGCTGATAAAAAACCAATTTTACATTAGCTTTTGACAGGTCAAACAAATTCATCTAGAAGTTTTGTTTTCTTAAGGATTTATTCCTTATTATAAGCTTTCCAAATAGTATAATTTTTAATATATTTAATTTCATTAATATATTTTTATTTTATTTTTTATGAATGTAGGTTTTTCACCAAACATGAATTTCTTTGTTCAATGCATTGGGAAAAATAGTAAACTAATTCAAAAAAATTCTGAAAAATATCTATGCACTAGGTATTGATGTCTTTTTTCTAACAAAAAAAATAACACTGAATTTTGATATATATATAGAACAAGTTATGTGCTTAAACGTACACCTATATCTAAATTATAATTAGTCGGACTTCAAAACTTAATAAAATAAAAAATATTCAACATATCACTATCAAACCAACTGCATGCCCTGGATATTGATGTTACAAACAAAAATTTGAAGGAGATAAGTTTTTATCACATATAGAAAAAAAGTTATACATTTCGGGATGCACATCACTCTTAAAAAATTTTGTTTGCTATAAAAAACTACTTTTGAGGGAGATGGAAAAATCAATTAAATTTTATTCAAAAAAAATTGAAAAAACTATATTTAGAATCTGTAAAAAAGATGTTACAAATCACTAGTTTACATCATCTTCAAATTCTTAACGGTTTAAAAGTTATAGGTGTCAGAAAGTGAAGGTTTTTTGCAAAATGTTCATCTAAGTGTCAAAGTTGGTCAAAAAGTGGGAACCAGTATTGTGAGTTCACCCATCAGCTAAAATGACATATCGAGACGATTGGCAAATAAAAGTGCAACGTTGGTTATTGGATAGGTCAGGAGGAAGGGTATTGTCATGAAGGTATGTGAAAATGGAACCATATAACTGGGACTCAGGACTGATGACACATATCATCTCAGTAGGAGTGATCTCATACGAGGGAACCAAAAGGTTATCCACCAAGAACTCATAGCGGGTCTCATTTTGTGGTAGATCAATTAGTGAAGCAATTGTAGCCATGGCATCCATGGCTCAATTTTGCTCTCTTGGTATCTGCTCAAAGTCTAACTTCATGAAATATTGTTTTTGGTCATCTACCATCCTTTTGTAAGGCATTAATTTCTCATCCTTTGTTTGGTAGTCATTCGTTGCTTGACGAATTACAAGTTGAGAGTCCCCAAAAACATGAAGTTCCTGGATCTTCCACTGAACTGCAATTCGTAATCCAGTTGTTAATGCCTCATATTATACTATGTTATTAGTGCAGGGAAAAGATAATCAATATGATTTTGGTATGGAATCCCCTTGAGGAGTTATGAAGAGGATGTCAGCTTCTGCCCCATGTTGTGTGTATGAGCCGTTAAAGTATAGCTGCCAAGGCTTTGCGTGTGACACTATCAAGATGGATTCATCTAGAAATTCTGAAGTTAGAGGAACATCATCTATCATGGGAGCATCTACTAACTGATCTATGATATCTTGTCCTTTTATTTCTTTTCTATCCATATATTCAATTGCGAATTCACTCAGGAGCATCACCCATTTGGCTAGTCGACCAATAAGTGTTGCTTTATTGAGTAGGTATTTCAATGGATCGATCCTTGCGACCAACTTAGTTTTATGAGTTAGTATGTAATATCATAATTTATGTGAAGCAAAGACCACAGCGAGACATGCATGCTCAATTGGTGTGTAGTTTAGCTCATATCCCACCAATGTAGTAGACTGCCTTTTCTTTGCCCTCAGCAATCTATTGTGCTAAGAGTGCCCCCAATGCTGTTGAAGGAGCTGATATGTATAGTAATAGAGGTTGATCTGGAATTGGTGGCATCAATACTAGTGGATTCAGAAGATAATCTTTGAGTGTCTGGAAAGCCTATTGACAGTTATCATCCCATTTGAATTTGATGTTTTTATGTAGTAGGTGCTGAAAAGGATTACATTTATCTGCAAGTTGTGCTATTAATATTTGTATGGACTAGAGTCTACCTTGCAAAGATCAAAGTTGACTGATTTTTCTTGGTGGTTGCATCTCTAGGATGGCCTTGACTTTTGCTGGATCAGCTTCAATTCCTCTTTTTGAGACAATGAATCCCAGGAGCTTCCTGGAGGTTACTCCAAAGACACATTTCTTGGGGTTTAATCTTACTTTTAATTTTTCCAACCGATCAAAGATGACTGAAAGTATGTCCAAATGTGTATCTTTGTCTATTGATTTGCCCAAGAGGACATCAACATAATCTTCCATAGTAACGTGCATGAGATCATGAAAGATAGTAGTCATGGCTCTTTGATATGTAGCACCTGCATTTTTTAGCCCAAAGGGCATGACATTCTAGTAGAAAGTTCCCCAAGGACAAGTAAATGTTGTTTTGTGTTGATCCTCATATGCGATTTTTATTTGATTATAACCAGAGAATCCATCCATCAAAGATAACATCGCATGACCTCCTGTGAGATCGACGATCAAGTCAATATTTGGTAATGGAAAGTCATCCTTAGGACAAGCTTTGTTGATGTCTCTGAAATCTGTACATATTTTGATGCTACGATCTGGTTTACTGACAGGCACTAAGTTGGAGATCCATTCAGGATAATCAATTGGGCGTATGAATCTAACATCCAATAATTTATCAAGCTCCTCTTTCACTAATAATGCCACTTGTGGATGCATCTTTCTTGATTTCTATTTCACTGGTTTTGCCCCCAATTTAACTATCAAATGATGCATTACCAAATCCGGATCTAATCCAGGCATATTGGTGTATGACCATGCAAAATTGATCTATCGCTCTGTGAAGAAACTTATGAACTTTGACCTTTCTGTCTCTGTCAAAGATTGAGCCAAGAATATGTTATGTGGAATTTCTTCTATACCAATGTTTGTTTTGATGGTCTCCTCTACCAACATGGCTAATTTTTCTTCATATGATGTTGCGAGAATGTCGAGCCTTCCATCCTCGGGTGCCTCTGAGAGGTTTTCGCCCTCAAATACGTCCTTTCTTTTTACTTTTTTGGGGTCAGACAGTGCCACAACATGGTTTTCACCATAAGACCCTTGATTTGTTTTTATTTTTATATTTTTGCGACTGGAAGGCCCAACACCCTCACCAAAATATGCCACGTTGCTGAGTTCTATAGTGTATCCTGCTTTATGGTCCCCAGGGGGAAGATCATCTTGTGTGCTTAGATAATCAATAAAGGCTTCATCATTTTGAAATGTGTCAAACTGTGCAGGTCTTTCATGGTCCCAGTCAATAAGTTGGTGGTGAACAAGGGGAAGGCCTTTGATGTCTTCGAAGTTAGCAGGGCTAAGGGTGAAGATGCAGTTATACTCAGGTATGTCAAGGTAGTTATCAAGGTCATCTTTGGCACTCTCCTCATCTGTCTCGACCATGAACAAATCCAAATTGTAATTACTAGCAGTGCATTCTGGGACAGATGTTCTCATCCTTCGTGATTTCAACCTAGAACCTAGAGGCAAGGACTGTATGGGAGCCTCAGGGGTTGTTTCTTGACCAACTTTGAATTTTCTATAAAATTCCTCTTCTTCTGTGGGTTTACTTGGTTCTCTGAATGTCTGGGTGAGTTCATAGTCACTAGAGGATTTGTCTGAATCCCATTCCCATTCATTGGAGTCCATGGAATAGTGATTCTCTTATTGAATTTTGGTAGCTTTGATTTGTAATGCTTCTCTTGTCTTTTGAGTGTTGACCTTGGAAGTCATGAAACCAAGTCCTTTCGAGCATTCCTTTTTTAGTGTCAATTCAGGTTGTAAAGGTTCAATGATGCCTTCCTTTCTTAAGCCAAGAGGACTTTTGCCATCATACCCAAATTTTTGTAGGATCTTGAACCCTTTGCCATATTTTTCACATGGTATGCTGATGTGATCTTGTGTATCATTTTCAAGGTCTTTGTAAAGCATTTTGTACAAGTCTTCTTCCATTTCACCCTATTTTTGGAAGATTGTAGGATCCCATTTGAGTGTAATGATAGAGACCCGCTTAGTAGGATGTGGTCGTCCATATTCTTTTGGTGAACTCATAACTTGTTGTAAACACATGGTTTGATTCAAAGTGTATTCATCCATGCCCTTATCTTGGAATTTCCCTCTAAGCTCACCTTGTTTTGACGTTGAAGGTTTTAATGATTCAGGATCAATGTATGCAGCAGAAGGAATGACTTTGTTATTACTTGGAATGATCGTCTCAGTTTTTGGTCTCAAGTTATTGCAGTATATGAATGGATTAGGATCACCATTAACTATTAATTCAACTCTATTGTGAGGAAACTTAATGCATTGGTGATATGTAAATGGAACTGCCCTCATTTCATGAATCCAAGGACGTCCTAGTAATATATTGTATGTGAGATCCAAGTCTAGGACTTGACAAACCACATCCTTTGTAACCAGCCCAACTCTGAGAGGCAAGGTAACTATGCCTTTGGATGAACGCTATTCATCATCATATGCCTTGATGGTAATTTTGTTTGTAGAATTCAAAGCTTTATTAGAATATCCCAATTGTTTAATAGTGCTCAATGTACAAATCTTTAGACCTGATCCTCCATCTATCAGGACTCATTTTATTTGATGTTTATGAAAGAAGGCTTCATTGTGTAAAGGTGCATTATGTGGCTGACTTACGGAGGCATCATCGGCTTCTGTAAATGTAAGGGAACATGGAATGGAAAGGTATCCCACCATGGCTTGAAATTGGTCCACGTTCAGATCAGTAGGGACAGAAGTGTCTCTCAAGATTTTGTTAAGAATGGCTTTATGTGTGGGGGATATGCATAAGAGCTCAAGGATGGAGATGAGCATGGGTTTTTTCCCTAACTGTTCTACAAGGTCATACTCAGGCTTGGTTGATGTGGCAGCTGTGTTTCTAGCTGGAGCACCTTGCAAGGTGAATTTATCTCGATGAGTTGTGACATTACATTTAGAGGTAGGTTCGGAAGAAGATCCAATGCCTTTTAGGACAATTTTGGGTCTTTGGGTAGAATTCTCAGGCGTTTTGTCCTAGATAATAATGGTAGAGACATAATTGTCCATGTGATTGATAGTTGAATCATAGTTATAAGATGCTCTGGTATAGTTGATTTGGTCATCTATGGCTTTAGCTTTTCCTTTATCATTCTTTGGGAATGGTTCCTTAGACATCTCATGTTCTTGATTGGATGATTGCCCTTCAATCTCAATGTCACCTCTAACAATGAGATCTTGTATGGTGTTCTTCAGTCGATGACAATTTCCTGTCTTATGACCTTTGCTCTTATGAAATTCACAATACTCATCATTATTCCACCAATTTGGTTTAACCTTTGGCTCATATGGAGGTAGATCTAGGATTGTTATTATTTTGTTTGCCACTAGCTTTTTGAAAATTGATTCTAGTGGTTCTCCCAATGGAGTGTACTTCCTTCGTGACTTGGAGGTTGTTTGAGTATTCACCTGATTGTTTGTAGAGCTTGATCCAGAGAAAACAATTTTGGGTCATGCCGTATTGGCATCAACAACACCATCATTGACTGTGTTCTTGTTTTTATTCCAAAATCTTGGCTTGTCTTTTCCTTTAAAGTCGTCTTTGTTTTCTTTGAATATTTTGATAATGCCTTTCTCAATTAGGAGTTTCTCTATTGCTAAGCCTTTTTCAATGACATCCTTGAAGGTGGACAAACAAGCTTTTCTTATGTCATACCCAATGTCCTTGTTAACATTTTGGGTGAACATATGTACCATTTGTTTTTGTGGAATTTCACAAGAGCATCTACTGGCTATATTCCTCCATCTTTGTAAGAATGATGAAAAAGACTCTCCATCCCTTTGCTTGGTGTTGCACAAAGTAGTGATTGATATGTCTGTCTCTATGTTGTATGATAAATGTTGGATAAATGTCTCTTCTAAGTCACCCCATGACTTAATTCCGAGTAGAAGTTGGGAGAACCATTCCATAGCTTGATCACCTAAGCTTTGTGGGAATAATCTCATCAAATATGTCTCTTTTGCTGCTACCTCAATGCAAGTTGTGAAAAACTATCTTATGTGTGCCTTAGGATCCCCTTTTCCTCTATACTTATCAAACTTAGGTATCATGAAATGTGTAGTAAAAGGAGGCATTGGAATGCTCTTGTCAAATGGATAAGGACATATGTCTCTCATTGTGTATGTTGGCTTCGGTGTATTTATGTCCTCCATTTTCTTAGGTGGAGACCGACTTCTTGAACCATACCCCATGCTTGAACCACCGGGTGGAGGAGGAGCATGTTGCATATATGGATGATATTGATCATACACATGTTCATATGGAGGAGGTCTATAATGATGTTGCGTATATGGACCACTTGGTATAGAGTCATGTTGAGGAATGGAATATCTGCTTTGTCCATGTATACCATAATCTATAGGCATGTCATGAGTTTGTTCCAGTGTGTTGCCCCCAAATTTGACACAGGGTTTCCTTGTGTCCAAATTTTGAACATGCCTTTGGATATCCAATTGCTTTGGTGGTTGGTCCTTAGCATTGGTATGTGATTGAGTATATTTTTTTGCATAAGACTTCCATAATGTTCTGCAAAGGTGAGTATCATATGCTTGACCATGTGTGTATGGGACCTCAAGTTTTCGAAACAAAGATGATGGTAATTTTGGCACCATATGTGGTCCTCTATTGCCTCCACTATTAGGCCTCCTTTGATCATGTTGAGGTGAGGTTGTTGCAAAGGTCGATTTTCCATTATTTGAGACATGTCAAAATCATGAGGGATCTTGGCTCCACTTTGTGCCATCACTTGTAAGAAATATTGTCTATCTCTCCTCATTATTTCCTCAACCAATCTATTGAAACAGGGATCCATAATGGAGTCTTCCACTTCTGCTGAATGTACTGAAATGTTGTCCATATTGTCATTGTGTGTATCATTGTTGTTTGTAGTGTCCATGTTCTCAACATTTGGAATGTTTCTATAAGCATCCATGTTAGGTAATGTGGTATGATCAGAATTGAAAAAGACATCATTGTCATACTCATAGACACTCATGTTTGCGGACTCTTGAGCCTCTTTAGCTTCTCTCTTAGATTTTTGGGAATAGGTTTCAACCATGAACTAGGTATTGACCGAAAAGTGTGAGACTAGATGAAAATGGAAAGAGTATGGAAGACCAAGAGTTAGATGGAATGTAAATGAATCTGAAGTGTACTTGCAATGTCCAAAGTGTAAGATCAAGTATGTATGTAGTAGAGTAGGTATGATTTCCAAAGAGATGATAGTTTCTCTTGATGAGGTAAGTTGACCTTGACTCTAAGTAAGACCAAATGAGACCCAAAGGTGATAGACCTTGATGAGAGACCACTTAGCAAAATGTTGTTGTATGTAGTGTGTTGACAATGTATGATGAGGACAAGCAAGTGACCTTTTGACTCAACTTTAGACAAGTGTGAATGTAATGTAAGGTGTAAAACAATAATGAACTTTGTGAGACCCAAAGACAAGTTGAATGCTAGATGAAAACCCAGAGAGATAACCTAGGAAGCTCAATAAGCCTAAAACTGATTGTTCTTGTTTGCTGGACTATAAAAATTTTTCAATTTTGGATACAAATGTGCCTGTATACTTCACAGACACACTTAAATGACACAGACGCTATTCTGTCAGACACAGACGCATTTCAGAGATTTTGTAAATGCAATGTTTCTCACAGGACACAGACACATTTCTGCCCTTCACAGATGCATTTAGATGACACAGACGCAGTTCTATCAAACACAGACATGTTTCTAAAAATCTTGTGCAATTTTTCCAATGTGTGAAGTTGCTTGTTGTGACCAAATCTGAATGTTTGACTATTTTTTCATGACAAGAGGACACAGTGTTGATGAAGACTCAATGTTTGCAAGTGTTTAGACCCAAAATGACTTAAAAGAAAGTGTGTTGTGTGATGCAAAATTGTTTTGCATACACTTGAAGACACAAAAGACACAATGTTTTGATGTTTGGTCTTGAATGTTTGAATGTTTAAAATAAGTCAAGCACAATTCTTATGGTTGGCCAAGACAATAGTTGTTGATTCCCACATGAGGCTATGCTATTCAGAGCAGATACTTAGATGCTTGACCCCACTGGCTCCACCCTCGGCACTCACTTCTCGAGACAGCCAAGCATCAGTTCCCACGAAAACTCCTAGTGGCAAACTCTGTATCTCTACTAAGAATCGTATGTGTGTGGGCCACTCCAGAGGTCCAACCTCCTGCCCCAACAACTAGAAGGATTTTGGCTTCTAAAACAAAAAGGTGCTAGTAAGGGCATCTGCTCATGTGGCCATACATGTGGCACTTTCAGCTCTGTAAATACAGAAGGCTCCCAGCTGGTAGGGGTTACGCCCTACAAATGATCAAATAAATTTGATCAAACGGGTTTATGGGGAGACATAGTTTTGGTATGAACTAATCAGCACATGTTATCCATAGTTTTCACCATGCATATAGTTGTTTATAGTTGTTCGGGAGAGGTGGGTTTTCCTCACTACCACTTGGGTCACTCTCTCCTCACTTGTAGTCTTAATGACCACATAGGGAGACAGGCCCTCTAAAGATTAAACAAAAAGGGCCTATTGCTCAAGACACAAAAGACACTGGTTCAATTTTAGTGCACCAATTGAAGTGTTTGCTAGTCTATGAAAACAAGGCACACAATAAAGATCAAAAACCCTTGCCAAGGTCCTGCAACAAAGATCTATTAGTAGTTTGGATGGTTTCAAATGATCACCCCTTCCTGCAAGCACACAAGTTAGTTAAATTTTAGATCCAAAAGACTTTGTGAAATAGGGGTCTTCAACAAAATAATTTTGCTTTCAAAACAAGCTGCACCAATTTTGTTAGTTAAATCTGAAGATGTTAGCTCAATGTAAACCAGATCTGAAATCTGAATGACGAAAAACCAAATCAAACAAACCAAAAATGCAACAACTGAACACAGATGCGGTTATTAGTAACACAAACGCTATATAAATTCTCAAACGTGGTTAGATCTGACATAGACGTGGTTCCTGAACACAGACGCGTCTGAAGACCTCAAAGACACGATTAGGGAACACAGACGTGTTTCCTGGAATCTGCAAAAAAATAAAATATTGTCGAAGGCGCAGACGTGATTCCAGATGCCACAGATGCGACAGAAAATCAAAAACATGATTTGAAAGTATGCAGACACAAAAATATCAAAATGTTGTCAGAAATATCAGATCTACAACTTCAAAAACACAAATACTGCAACAAAAGATGTTAAATGCAAAAGGGACAAGAGTCCCATGGGGCATGCCAAAATGTATACAGTGAAAATGGATACAACAATATTGAAAGACTAAATGAATTCAACCACAAAACCCTAGCCTAACAACAACAAAGATCCACCATAACATATGAAGATTACCTAAGACAATGCAAATCAAATGAAATCACAAAGATTTTACCATCACATGTCCAATAGGGTTTGGGATCTCCATTCTTCCTATCTCCATTGATCTTGCTTGATATATTTGCTCTCAGATTTTATGTGCACAAGAGCTCAACAAAGAACAGAAATGTGGTTGCAAGTAGGATCGCATATGAAAGTTCAAAAGTATAGTGAAGTCGATTTATCAGTTAGGGTTGATAATGAAGGAAACATCTCCTTATATAGAAGACACTATATGAAATGGAGGGATAAGATTGAGAGGTGTAAAAGATAAATGGTCGGCTAAGATTAGAGGGTAGGTAGTGTATGAATTAAGAGATGAATGACATGTGTCACGGGTAGAAAAGGTTAATGAATTAATTAAATAAATAAAGATTCATTTAATTAATAGAAGAAGTGGGATCAATTAAATAAATAAGATATTTATTTAATTTAGGAAAAGGATAATTTAAATAAATAAATGTATTTATTTAAATGAGAAATAAGGCTAGAAGAGGATAAATGAATTAATTAAATAAATAAAGATTTATTTAATTAATAGAAGAATTAGGCTAAAGTAATTAAATATTTATTTAATTAGACTGGACAATTTTAGGTGTCTACAGTAAGAATGCAAGGATATATTATGACTTTAATTATTTATTTTATTTTAAGTTGGCAGTAAATTAATAAATTAATGACATTTTATATGATTTATTCATGTTAGTTTTCTTTTTATTTTAAATAATTTTATGTTTGATTTTGAAAGGGGATTTTTATAAATTAAATTATATTAGAGATAATTGTTGAAATAGTATAAACAAATGTAATTGAATTGAGAATAGAAAAGGGTTATTCTAGATTAGGTACCAAAAGGGGTAGATTTGATTTATTCAATTTTATTTTTATTTTTTTAATATATTTTTTAGTTTTAGGATAGAAAAGATGTAAATTATGGGTGGGTGTCGAATATGGGGAAATGGGGGAGGGTAAACCTTGACACTTGGTTTATCTACTCGTAGTCGGTAAAAAATTTGGCCAAAGTAATTACAATAGTTTACTACTCTTGTTTTCTTCTTACCTCCTACCACATCATGAATATAGGACTATATTGTCATATGTGATATGTGAGTTAGATGTATTCATGTTGCACCAAGATGCCATCTGACTTTCGGATTCTAGTTTGCTAGGGGCCTCGTGCAAGGGCCAAGAGAACATTGAGCACCAGAGACGTCTTTACACGTATCTTATGTTTATTGTTGTTATGCTATTGTAATCGACTAAAATGTAATTTTTAGCTAAATTTTAAATATATGCATTATTCAAACATTTAAAAATATATATATTTTGAAATTAATGATTTTATATTTTTTTTTCATTCTAATATTTTAAGAGATTTTATTTTGAAACTAATGATCTCATGATTTTTTATTTATATTAATTGTATAATTTATAAATATTTTTAATTATCAATATCAAAATTAAAATATCACAAACAACTATATAATTAAATAGCTATTTTGTAAATTCAACCTTCTCCATCATAATTGAAATTTCAAAACCTAAAAAATAGTCTTTACTTAAAACTATAAAAAAATAGTTAGTGATTCCATAAGACCCCTTATCTTAAAAAAGAGTTACAATAAGATCTTATGGAGGGCTTTGAGATATATTTTCATAGAGCGGGAGGTCCCATGAATAAAAAAAATTATGTTTTCCAATCTTTTTCTTGAAAAAAGCCTCTACTTTTTAGGACTACATATTTCAGGGGGTGCAATTTGGTGGGGATAGAAATTGCCCCACAAGCTTAAGAATTTTTTTGTCACTTGTCAATTAATTAATATTTTAGATTTCCCTCAGAAAAAATAGGTAAAAAAATGACATTAATTTATTAATTTTTTATTTATAACATTTTTTCTGAGATTACCACCAGCTGAACTGTAATCATAAAACCATCAATTTTAAAATATTCCTAAAATAATGTGAGCAGCACCTTCTCCATTTAAAAAAAAAATCCCTCAATAGGAACTTCCGGAAAATTTTATATTGGTAGACTCAATTAATATGACTGGAATCATCTTCTCAAATATGCCGCCGTTTCCCGCGGAAGTGCCGTGCTTAGTACGTTAAAAAAGTCCCGCTCAAACATAGTCCTGGTCGTTTCAATATTCTGTTATTTCGTCTTTCGCATCGCAGGATGAACCCTGTTTTAAATATTTGTTCTCAACAATCGAAAACCAGTCAAAATTATCAATCTCATATGTGAAGCCCACCAGCAGAAATTGTTCTGATATTTTATTATCAGCATTATCGTATTGTAATCTGATTAAAAATTCTCAAGCGATTATGATTTTTATTTGTCAATTAAGGTGGAAAATTAGAATAATGCAGCTGTTGCTTCCCTCAAATCCATAGCTTGCTCAGCAAGAAATCGATCCATTAAAGACATTCTAAGTGCACATCCCCTGTGTTGAGGCCGTTTGCTCTTTGAGATTTTTCAATATGGTGCCCTCCATGTTGAAGAAAATGCAGGTTAAAAGTCATCGTCAAGCTCAGGTAATGGTCTTCATCCTCATCTTGGGAGTTGCTCACCTGCTTCTGGAATATGCCAGACTTTCCTGGAGCTCACCTTCTGTGGGCAAAATGAGGATCGAATAAGAGCCTATGTTGGCAGGGACCTCCGATCGCTTTTCAGAAGTTAAGGAGCACTGTACTGTTGTTGCAAGTGAAGCATCTTCATATCCGCTTGATGGAAGTTGTGGTTTCCAAGGGAACTATCTCTTCGATTTTCTGGAGAATGGGAGCAGAAGGGATCTGTGCCTCTTTTGTCTTTACATTCCGGAAAGGAGGACAACATTTTCAAAGTGGCTTCTTTATTACTAATCAACCACAGCTCAGATTTCCAGGCTGAACGCAAAACCAAAGTTGCGAATCTCACCGCATCTCTATGCTTGCACATATCCAATAGTAAGACCTGGATAGACTCTGAAAATCAGCCGGGCATAACTGATCTTTGCATATACTTCCAGAGAATCTATGCAGAAACAAATAGCGGAGATCAGAAGCTGTGTACGTTGGGTCGAGCGAAGATGGCCCTGCGGCATAGTAATGTTTCTGTTCGCTCGGAATGGTCTGGGCCTTCTTTGGTTGAAAATGATAAAATTCTACTTCGCCTGCAGATTCCGCCTAGCAATGGGCTAACCCGTGCAAAGATTGTTGGGCGATTGGCAAGCTTCCATGTTTCAGATCATCCCATGTTCTTTGATCCCGTCGATGTTAACTTCCCATTGGATTACTCGCCGCCCTGCAAATTCATTACAGACAGCATGGTGGAAAGTGCCTGCAGTGCTGAGGTTCATGAAAATAAATTCACAGATCTGGAATTGTACAAGGGGAAAACTCAATGCTGCGAATTAATAAGGTCAATATTGGAGTATTGGACTTTGGAGGGAATACCAAATTGGCAATGCAAGGGCCCAGTAGAGTATTGTAACAGGGTTGGTCCTTTCTCCAATCAAGAGGGCTTCAGCAACTGCGGGATTATTATTCGAAGTTTTCAATGCTTTAAATTCGTTGAAAATTCAGATATCAATATCAGTGCAACTACTGGTGTTGTGCCTGAAGTAGACAACACCGGGAGATCTGGATTAGAATCAGTCCGAGAGGACCAAAACACAATGTGGATCCAAGGAAAATGTAGAAAAGCATCCCCAGATAAGATTTGTATGGTGGGATGCTTTGCATCTACCCCTACCCCTACTTGTGATTTTCTAGTCTGTCTCTACATTCCAAAATCTCTTTCACTCAAGCAGCGCAATATGGTAGTGGGTTTTATATCTAGCATTCATAGGGACTCCAAGGCCTTTTATCCTCTTTCCTTTGAGCACCCAATACAGCCTCGTATATCTCTGCCTTATGGTCTCTACGGTGAAATGTCATACCATTACGCCAAGAATAATATTGCAGAGTCTGTCTTGGAGAGAAAAAATTCAAAGAGTCTGGGTAATCTGATACGGTGGCATCTATTCAAGTATCCCTGGAAGGAAATAGGACAATCGAGGGATTGTTTTTATGTCTTGGGTAGAGATCTTTCAGTGCATTCAACCATCGCTTCGAGCGGAGTAAACTCAAATCCTATGATGAATTTGGATATCATAGCTATGGACAAGTTTGTGGGGATGGATTTATAAGATACATGACATGGTTTTAACTATGCAAGACAATCGTGCCCCTTGAACTTGAAGCAACAGCAAATCTCTCAAGAGGAAAGGCCGTTTCTCAAAGTGGCAGCACAGCTCAAATTGGACGGATTTTTTTCTACATTGTTTAAGCTATCCATCGAGGGTGTGTACTATCCGCAAGGAGGCCAGATGAATCTTGTAGGCTGCCGGGATAGTCGGGATCAGAGAGAAATTCTTCACAGCAATACCAGTATTGATGTAGAAGATGGTCTGGATTGTAAAATTGAACTAAATTTACAATACCCACCAACTAATTTCAAGCTTTTGATAGATAGGTCTGTCAAAGTGTCAATCTGGAGCAACAGAACAGAGAGCGATCCGATCTATTTCAAGCCAGTGCAGTTCCATACAGGACAAATCTTGTACATTGGAGAGACAGCAGAAGCTATTCCTCGCAGAATTTTGGAGCCAGTGCTCAACATTTTGTCTCTCTGCCTTGCAACTGCCTGTATAGCGAGTCAACTGATGTATGTTCTGCACAATGCACAAGCAGCTGCATACATTTCACTCTTGATGGTGGGCACCCAAGCTCTGGGTTTCGGTATTTCTCTCACAACTGGGATAGATCACTTCTATTTTGCAAGCTCAGATTCTTCTTCCAAAGAGGGACACTATACCTGTTCAATGGAAGAAAACCTTTCTTCGCTGTTTGATGTCCTAATCAATGCCATGCTATTGATTGCATTTACCTTCACAGTAAGACTTTTCTATACAGTTTGGCAATCTCGTCTTCGTCTCAGCAAAGTACCAAGCGAAAAATGGGTGCTTCTCTGGTGCGGAGTTATGTACGCCATTGGTTTTGTCATCGAGATTTGTATTGCCATTTCTAAACCCTACTGTAATACTGTAACCCGATTCGGCGGTAGAGCCCATGTGAAGATTGATTGGAAGGAGATTGTTAGACCATATGTGGGATTGTTTCAGGACTTTTTTTGCTTCCTCAAGTTTTGTGGATTTCTGAATGGAAATATAACGGTGAACCTGTGAGGAAATTTTATTACCTTGGGATCACTACTGTGTGCCTCCTTCCTTAGATATATTGTTATTTGTACAATCCCCATTCCCAGCATGAAAATGTAAGATTTGGCTCGATTTCCGCCGTGGTTTTTGCTACCATCGTTTATCTCCGCCAAACTGGATCGAAAGACAAAGGGCTTAGGAAGTAAATGTAATGTAATAATCATGAATAACCAGATTTTTCATGAATAATGGGTAATGAATATAACTATTGATGTATTTGAAGCTGATTTTATTTTGAATATTCAATTTCTCTTTTGTCATATACACAAGCACTTCTAATTATTTTGATGAATGATGGTCTATTTTAGTTCTATTACCAGTGCTTAATAGAGTTACATTGTCTATGTTAATGAGCACTTCTTCAAATGCACCTTCTTATATAACATTATTGCAAATAATATAATACCTCTACAACTACACTTGGAATTGTATTTATTCATTGTTACGAAGAATACATTCATACAATCTTTAGGTCTCAAATCATATTTAAGTGTTCTTATATGTGTTTTTAGACACCTAGGGTGACTATAATAAAAGGTGAAAACTAAACAGTCACTTATAAAGCTATATAATGATAAGTTTCATCAAATGTATTCTAGGTGATCATGCCTTAATTATTGGATGACACTCAAAGACTACATTTTGTAGGGTGTTTATCTAAAATCTCTTATTTTACTCCTTAAATTATTGAAGGATAAATTTTTTAATGGAAAATGTTATTCCAAATTTAGTAGAAATAGGTTTACTTGTAATATGTAAATTTTTCATATATAATAACGTGACTAAAGAAAATTAAGGTATGAAAAATGTAAGAAGAATATTGGTATGTATTCATTAGTGTTGTAGGTGTTTATTTTAAATAACAAGGCTATTATAGGAAGTAAGGTCTTGCAATTATGTAGTAAAAAGTTGTGTACACCTAACTTGGCAATTAAAATCTATAGTACAATTAAATTAAATTATAGAATATAGTAGGGATTTTATTAAATTGGAAGAGTAGATTAATAGTATATGATATAGTGTATTTATATAATATGTTGTTTAATTAGCCTTCTATTATATGTTGACAAGAATCATGTTCATGCATGGTACACTTTTTATTTGGCAAGGGTCATGCTAGATGTAAATCTTGTATTATTATAGTTGGTGAGCATAATCATGTGATTTAGGTTGAATTCTATGTTGTTTATGTTATATTGTGTACTAGCCATGTTTACATGATGAAAAATGTGAAATAAATCCAGGATTTGTTAATGATGTGAAAAAGTGCAAATTTATATTTTTTATGATAGTGACCATCTTTTACTCAACTTTCCTAAGGCTATTAGAAATTATGCTCGTAGTAATTTACAAAAAATAAATAATACCAAAATCCTTTATCTATGTATAATGTATTTTGGTGTATAATTGGTTTTTCAAAGGGCATGTTGTGACATTTAAGGCCTCAAATTTGAGTTGTCAAGTAGAAGTGTATGATGCACAAAAACATTCATGGACTATTTTCCTTTATAGATTAATGGTCTTCAATACACTTCATGTGTAGATGAATAAATTATGTGATGTTTTCAATATGAAAAAATAATAGCGAAATTTACCATTGTGTGTTTGTATCTTGATCACTTCACCATTTCTTGTAAAGTGGCATCTTCTTTACCAAGGGGCGTTAGTGTAGAGAGTTGAACTAGTGTAACATGAGGTAGAAAATAATGAAATGTATTCCTAATTATCACAACTTAGTGATACATGTTACCTTTGATGAAATGTATATGTTAAGATAAAAATCTTTTAAAAATCTTAGGATTAAATGAATATTTAAGGTAGTTGTACTTTAATCGAGGAACAAAGGAGGGTTTACAGTATATTATCATGGTAGCAATCTAAAATATGATCCTTACTATGCATGCTTGGAGATATTCAGGGGAGCTCACCCATTCTAGTTTATTTTTGAAAGGAGAGGGTGTAAATTAACCAATACATCTTTGTTAATACATTTTGGTGTTTGTATGTAGTAGATTGAACGTAGAGCAATGCATATAGTTAATTGAGGATATAGGTTATTGTTTCTAGTTGAAGTAGCTTGATGGTGAAAAATTATTAAGTTTTCATTGTGAGATATTGTGTTGAGATCTTCTGAGAAGTAATTCAATATGGTTTTTATTTGACTTGACATGATTTTTGTGTGGTCTAATTGAGATATCTGTCCTCAAAGTGATGTTGTGAATGATTAATGAAATTATTATCTCAGTGAAATACTATCAGTTCTAATGTGTGTATTGATGATACATTTTATATGAAAAAACTATAAATGGAACCTTTTGTAAATATGGGTATGGGGAACAATCAAATGCTCCTTGTGCAGTTTGACATGGACATGCTAGTTTATATATTTAATTAATTGAAGATTTAATTTTTATTTCTATTTAACATATTATGATTTTTTACTTTATTTAAAGTGTGCACAAGAAAAAATATGAACAAGTAGTATGATATTTTTTTAGTTGAGAACTTCTAGAACCTAGTTTTCTAACCCATTTGAGGCTAAGTTTGTGATGTGAGAATTAGTCTAAATTTGTATACTTTCATAAGAAATATCCATCTTATAATCTTAATTTATTTATATTATACATATATGTGAATTACCATTTTTGCCAAGGCCCTAAATGTCTAGGATGTCTCTTCTATGTGGGTTAATAGTGATGGATATGAACTTTTGAATACATAGGTCATTGATGGGTAAAATTGGCATTCTTTGTAGTGGGAATGATAAATTACCTCATAATAAATATTCAAACTTAGGATAAAAGTCAATGTATAGTAATATAGCGTTGTACATCCAAGCCATCGTGCATTAGAGTGATGGTAAATATCAAACCCCTAAACTCTAGAGCATGTCATAGTAGTTGGATTTGTTGAAGATGAAATTGAATCATCACAAGTAGGTCATTATTTTCATCTCAAGAGAATAAAAAATTGTAATCATAAAGAAAAGTTGCGGAAAATCACATCTCAATAAAATGCCTTAAACCCAATATATGTCTTGTTAGGAATTGTATGCAGAAAATATCAATCATATGTAGATAAATATTAAACAAGGGAATGAAAAACACAAAAATAATAATAATAGGGAAGAGACAATTTTTAACGTGGTTCACCCAAACATGGGCTACATCCACCAAACAAAGAGTCTAACATTATTATGCAGCAAATCAAACAGATTCCCCTTGCAACTCAATATCATTGCAAAAATTCTACAAAATTCTCTACAAAAAAAACCCAAAACTTATCCTTTTATCAAGACTTATATCAATTACAAAATTAGGGTTACAACATGTTAGATAGTAGAAAAATAAAACTTGATGCCTTTATGAAATAATAAAATTTGGTTGAGCTTTCGAGGGCACTGCCCCCGAAAACCTCTACAGGAGTGTTGCCCTGCGACCTTTCCCTATACCATGATAGGGAGTGTGTCAGGGGCATTTCTTCTGGAACCCACAAGGGGCATTGCCTCTTGACCCCTTATTGGGGTCCTATCCCCTAACCCCTGTCTAATAATTAGGGGAAGAATTGTGTTGATAAAAGTAGGGAAAATTTAACCTCTAAGTCTAATTAGGCTCCATATAACAACATGTATTTGATCATCTAGATGACATGATATCTATCCATTTAGGTCTAGAAAAATATTAGTGGGAAAAATGAGGAAGTATTTTTTCAATTTTCCTAAGGATCAATAACACTAACTAACTTATCTCTTAAAACAAAAGTTAAAGAGCCTTTAAAATGTCTCAAGGATTTAAGGTCTTGACCACACATAGATTTTCTAATTGTTAAGGATATTTTATTTAAACAAGGGGCCTATTAGGAATTTGACAAAGAGGTCATATAGCTAGGAAAATGCATTTCGAGGGATGAGAATAATTATAATTAAAACCTAGAGCTTAATTAATTTAAAATGTTAAAAGAAAATACAAAATGAAAATGAAATAAAGAAAGAGGGGAAGGGAGAAAAAGTAAACCTAGAATATATAAAATAGTCAAATAGCTTATCAACATTATAGCAAATAGATGATTACAAATGTAAATCTATTGTCTCTCTTAGCTCAACATATGATATAAACTCTTCGAATATTAAGAAATATATATTTATTTCATGAATATATATGTACATGAAAATAATAAATGAGACCATTGAAGTAAATTACCTATGTAGATGACAATTTGTGGATTCATGAATAAATACTCATTAAGATTAATATATATGTTTAGAAATAATATAATAGGGATTATAATAAACAATCATCATATCTCATAGTGAGCAATAATTAGAAAACCTATTTCTAAATATATACTAGAGCTTTAAAAAATTTATTTACAAAGAAAGTTAACATAATGATACATTGATTGCATTTATAGATAGATTAAATGGATACTTAAATCCAAGAACTTTTCTATAACTCTTAAACTAAAAACTCCTATGCTAGATACTATTTGAATCTAAGAGCACTAAGAGGGGGGTAGGGGGTGGGGGGCGCGATGAGGTGAATCAGTGTTCTATAGGTAAATGAATTTCTAAGCTTATTATTGATCAACCGGTTAACAAAATAATAATTTTAACTTCATAAACCAAACAACACATAAAGGATCAATACCATAACACCAATTTTTTTATGTGGAAAACCTTGTAAAGGGAAAAACCATGGTGGTACTGATGCCCACAATATCTATATACTTGATCAAGGTATACAAATATTACATAAAGGGGATTGCACATGCAATCGGGCTTACTTCCTAGAGCTCATTGCTTAAACATAAGTCTCACTGGCTTAGACAACATTACACAATGATTTCATACTGAAATGAACTTATATAATACATCTGACCATGTAGGATAAATTCTGATTTCAGCTCTAACAACCTCCTCTGAACATGTTATTCTAATACTTTGTTCTGCTACCGATTGAGATTGTGCATGTGTAACTGCACACAAATGCCATAACCCACACACCAATTCACATAACATTAATCTCTGATTGATCCACATCACAAATCCTATAACCACTTACATGAAATCGATCACTAAAATGATCTCCCTTAAATACCCTTCTAACTTGTTTATCGTGTCAGCCTCAAGAAAAAAAATAAACGTGTCGACTTCCGGATCATGAAGTATGTTATGCATTATCCTGATGATCATATCTGATGTCTTCCTGCAAGGTTCCTCTAATATCAAAAATGATTTTACCGGGGCCAATAATATCTTAACCGGATCCTAAATATAAATTACTTGTACCAAGACTAACCGGTTAACAAGTGTAAAGAAAAGTGTGTATTGTGGTTGGTTCAATCAAAGCCAAATGATAAAGCAATACTTGCAGATGAGAAATACCAGCACCTAAAGGTGAGTTGCAATCAATGACAACTCAAAGTGCAATTTACCTCAAAAGGTGACTACCAGATGAGTGTCAATTGCCAACAATCTCCCCCTTTGGTATTGATAGTAAAACTCATGAAAAAAATGATATAACCTTTAAGTCTGATCCTCTTAACCTATACATCCATGCAACTATATACATTTGTACACTCTCCCTGTGATATACATTCATTTTCACTGTACTCCTCCCCCTTTGACATTAGTGACAAAGCGAGGTTTGCACCAAAAATTTTATACACATATATACATATGGGTTTCTATACAAGCTTCAAAATGTCAGGATATAAAGTCTTCAAGAATGAAAAGTAAGAGTTTCAACCTTCCTTAAGAGAATCAATAATGGAGGTGAATCCATTCAAGAGACTAGCATAATAATTTATAACCTGAGACTCAGTGGGATCCTCATGCTGCATATTAGATATACAATCTATTTTATGACATAGCAGGTTATCTAGCCCCAGACCAATGAAAATTCAGAGCTCTGTTGCTTGCCTTATTGTGATGTCCCTTTCCTTTTCGAACCTTAAAATCTTATCTATGAATGCTAAAATTGGACCTTCAACCGAACTTGTTAAATTTGCTGCCATATTATAAGAATTTAAAATTTGGAGCAAATGATCTTTACAATCCAAAATTTGCTTGTCTATAGAAGCTATGAGCTTTGAAAAATCTAGAAAAGTTTTATATACATTTCCCCCTTCTCCTAATGTTGCATCAATGCATTCTAAACATGTCTAAATTTTAGCTTTCTCTGATTCAATCATTTGGAAAAATTTATGTTTCCTTTCCTCAACAAATTAATCATTTCCCTTAGTTACAAAAAGCTTATCCAAAGAATTGTATTGTTCACCTGCAACCCTTGTCATCTTCTTTCTAATAGCAGGCACAACCTATTCTTGATGGACTTTTAGTCCCTTCTCTTGAGGAGTGCCAAATTTTTCTTCTTTCTCATCAACTGGAGCTTTTAGTAAGTTTTATGTATAAGGATCTAGTGTGGCCACATCCACTACATAACCCATCAACATGATCAAGACTATTCTAGGTTGGAATGCCTCAATCATATATTCCTCTTTATTTATCATAAAACAAATAGTATCCTCATATTTTTTTACAATTTCCTTAGGAATTCTAGCTCTATTTTTCATTCACTTGGAAAGTTTTAAAATAGGCCCACATATTAGCCTTTTGTTTCTTATCACCTTGTTGGTCTAGTATCTGTGCAATTTGGAATGCAACTTGTAATACCCACCAAAATACCCTAAAGAAACTAAACAAGAATATGCAAATGGAGATATTTTTTTCTTAATTAACATCTTATTAACAACTAATGCAACACATGACATCTCCATCTATTTACATTCATTAATCAATTAACCAATATGAACATACATCATTGCTCATTTCATCCAATAACGCAAGTGGAAATAACACAATATCATTAATCTTTCCCTAGGGTACTTCAACAACATTACTTAATCCATTTCCACAATAACATACTATACACATAATAGGTATATTTCAGCTTCATTATTGAATCATATTCTAATTCTCTAACCATGAGATATGCAACGTACAACATTAATTATTCCTCATGATATGCATAATTTCCTTCCTATCAATGCATCTATATGAATCAATAATATTTACTAGATCCAATTAACATCTTCTAACATAATAACTTATTAATCTACAAATATTTCTCTTTCTATATTATTTAACATTCTAGCTAAATCGTTCCATGAAATAATACAACTGATCCATACTGCAAATCCATTCTATTCCAACTATAATCCACTTATTTCCATAATTCATAAGATCACATCTCTACAATAGTACAAATACAAATATTCCTCAATTTTAATTTCCAACTACAACTCATCTTACAAATATAACTACATTACATACATCGTGGGCATAGGTCTTTCTACTACAAGAATCCATTTACTATATAGAAGAAAATTATATTACATACATTCTATGTTATTCATTACATGAATCTGCTACAAGGTACATCCATGGTGCATCATGAAGAAGAATCCAAATCCACGCAAGAAGAATCCGAGAGAACATCCCAATGGATAAAAAGCACCAACCTCCCGATCATGTGGAACCAAAGGAACCACCCCTCTTGCTAGGAGATGACACAAGGTCCAAACACATACTCTAAGCCTAAGCTGACACCTTTAACCAAGGAGACTAACCACACAAGGACTCTCAAGCAAGAACTCACACAATACAAGAAGAATGAACTCCCTGAGGCAAAAAATTCATCAAAACATATATGCATCCAAAAAGCATAATCATAAATCTTAAAGGGGAAACGCATGTATGGGTGGAGTGTCATTACATGCCATCCTAAAAACATAATAAAATAAAAATAAAAGGCACTAGCCAAATGGATACGTGGATCCATCTCAATCTATGAGAGACTAAGGGAGATTATCTTACCATCTTGATGACATTCTCATGGTCATCCTAAAACATCCTCCCTAGGACTAAGTCATTAGGCACAAATCAATTTATCTTATTAATTAATCTAACTACCCAACCCATCAAGTATTATCCTATCACGTATTTACAATCATGAAAAAATCTACCATGCCTTGGTGGTCTAGATTTCATGCATCCTTAGAAGGAACCTCATGCAAGACTATCTCTCGTGACCCTGGTCATCACAAGGAAGCCCACACCTCCTAGCATGGCCCAAAAATTAATCACAAGAGGCTCTACCAACATAAATACATAAAAGTAATACTCAATGCAACCAAAAAATTCCACACATACTCTCTCAACATATGCAAGGATACAACAACATCAATATAGCAAAATGAGCCTCTTGGCTAGCAATAAACAAAGGCATATGAAGCCATCAAATGCTGCCATCAAATAAAACATAACATCACAACAAGGCCTACTCACTTGCTGGTCCAAAACAACATAATAATAATCTCAAACATCCATGGCCTATCTAAATAGAAGGGATTCTAAAATATCCAAAAAGGTGTAGAGAAGTAAAAATACTTAAACCATCAAAATACATCAAAACTGATCAAACCCAGTGGGGTGAATCAGTGTTCTACCGGTAAATGAATTTCTGAGCATATTATTGATTAACTAGTTAACAGAATAATAAATTAAAGTTCATAAACCAAACAACACATAAAGGATCAATACCATAACACCAATAGTTCTATGGTGAAAACCTTGTGAAGGGAAAAACCATGGTGGGGCTGATACCCACAATATCTATATACTTGATCAAGGTATACAAATATTACATGAAGGGGATTGCACATGAAATCAAGATCACTTCGTAGAGGTCATTTCTTAAACATAAGTCTCACTGGGTTAGACAACATTACACAATAATTTCATATAGAAATGAACTTATATAATACCTCTGACCATGCAGGATAAATTCAGATTTCAGCTCTAACAACCTCCTCTGAACATGTTATTCTAATACTCTATTCAGCTATGTTCTACTACTGATTGGGATTGCACACGTGTAAGTGTGCACAAATGCAATCACCCACACACCAATTTGCATAACATTAATCTCTAATTGATTCACATCATAAATCGTATAACCACTTACATGAAATCAATCACTAAAATGATCTCGCTTAAATACCCTTCTAACTTGTTTATCATGTTGGCCTCAAGATGAAAAATAAACTTGTTGACTTCCAGATCATGAAGTATGTTATGCATTATCCTGATGATCATATCTGATGTGTGCCTAAAAGGTTCCTCCAATAGCACAAATGATTTTACCGAGGCCAATAATATCTTAACCAGGTTGTAAATATAAGTTACCCATACCAAGACTAACTAGTTAACAAGTATAAAGAAAAGTGTATATTGTGGTCAGTTCAATCAAAGCCAAATGATAAAGCAATACTTCTAGATGAGAAATACCAACACCTAAAGGTGAGTTTCCATCAATGACAACCCAAAGTGCAATTACCTCAGAAGGTGACTATCGGATGAGTGTCAATTGCCAACAATCTCCCCCTTTGGCATTGATAGTAACACTCATGAGAAAAATTATATAACCTTTAAGTCCGATCCCCCTAACCTATACATCCATGCAACTATATACATTTGTAAACTCCCTGTATGATATACATTCATTTTTATTGTACTTCTCCCTCTTTGACATCAATAACAAAGCGAGGTGCACACCAAAAATGTTGTACACATATATACATATGGGTTTCTATACAAGCTTCAAAATGTCAGGATATAAAGTCTTCAAGAATAAAAAGTAAGAGTTCCAACATTGCTTAAGAGAATCAATAATGGAGGTGAATCCATTCAAGAGACTAGCATAATAATTTATAACCTAAGATTCAGTGGGATCCTCCTACTGCATATTAGATCTACAATCTATTTTATGACATAGAAGGTTATCTAGCCTTGGACCAATGAAAATCTAGAGCTCTATTGCTCGCCTTATTGTGATGTCGCTTTCCTTTTCTAACCTTAAAATCTTATCTATGACTGCTAAAATTGGACCTTAAACCGAACTTGTTAAATTATCTGTCATATCATAAGAATTTAAAATTTGGAGCAAATGATCTTTACAATCCAAAATTTTCTTGTCTATAGAAGCTATAATCTTTGAAAAATCTAGAAAAGTTTTCTATACCTTTCCTCCTTCTGCTAATATTGCATCAATGGATTGTAAACATGTTTGAATTTCAGCTTTCTCTGATTCAATCATCTGTAAAAATGTATATTTCCTTTCCTCAACAAATTAGTCATTTCCCTCAGTTACAAAAAGCTTAACCAAAGAATTGTATTGTTCAACTGCAACCCTTGTCATCTCCTTTCTAATGGTGGGCACAACCTATTCTTGATGGACTTTTAGTCCCTTCTCTTGAGGAGTGCTTAATTTTTCTTCTTTCTCATCAACTGGAGCTTTTAGTAAATTTTATGCATAAGGATCCAGTGTGGCCTCATCCACTTCATAGCCCATCAACATGATGAAGACTATTCTAGGTTGGATTGCTTCAATCATATATTCCTTTATTGACCATAAAACAAATAGTATTCTTATATTTTTTTATAATTTCCTTATGAATTCTAACTCGAATTTTCATTTACACTTGGAAAGTTTTAAAATAGGCCCACGTATTATCCTTTTGTTGAATATCACCTTGTTGGTCTAGTATTTGTGCAATTTGAGATGCAACTTGTAATACCCACCAAAATACCCTAAAGAAACTAAACAAGAATATGCAAATGGAGATAATTTTTTCTTAATTAACATCTAATAACAACTAATGCAACTTATATCATCTCCATCTATTTACATTCATTAATCAATTAACCAATATGAACATACATCATTGCTCATTTCATCCAATAACGCAAGCGGAAATAACACAACATCATTAAACTTTCCACAGGGTACTTCAACAAAATTACTTAATTCATTTCCACAGTAACATACTACACACATAATAGGTATATTTCAGCTTCATTACTGCATCATATTCTAATTTTCTAACCATGAGATATGCAACCTACAACATTACTTATTCCTCATGATATGCATAATTTCCTTCCTAGCAGTGCGTCTATATGAATCAATCATATTTACTAGATCCAATTAACATATTCCAACATATTAACTTATTAATATAAAAATATTCCTCTTTCAATATTATTTAACATTCTAACTAAATCATTCCATGAAATAATACAACTGATCCATAATGCAAATCCATTCTATTCCAACTATAATCCACTTATTTCCATAATTCATAAGATCACATATCTACAATAGTACAAATATAAATATTACTTAATTTTAATTTCCAACTAAAACCCATCTTACAAATATAAGTACATTAAATACATCATGAGCATAGCTCTTTCTGCTACAAGAATCCATCTACTATATACAAGAAAATTATATTACATAAATTCTATGTTATTCATTAAATGAATCTACTACAAGGTACACCCATGGTACATCATGAAGAAGAATCCAAATCCATGCAAGAAGAATCCAAGAGAACATCCCAATGGATAAAAACCACCAACCGCCCAACCATGTCGAACCAAAGCAACCACCCCTCTTGCTAGGAGATGACACAAGGTCCAAACACATACTCTAAGCCTAAGCTAGGACCTTTAACCAAGAGACTAACCACACAAGGACTCTCAAGAAAGAACTCACACAATACAAGAAGAATGAACTCCCAGAGGCATAAAACTCATCAAAACATATATGCATCCAAAAAGCATAATCATAAATCTTAAATGGGAAATGCATGTAGGAGTGGAGTTGTTGATATTATAGTAGAAAGAAAGATTGTTGGCATTATAGTAGAAAGAAAGATTGTTGGAATTTTATTAAGGATATTGAGAAGGTTCTTGGAGATTATTGATATAACTAAAGAAGGATGATAACTATCTTAATAATATTATTTTGTCATTGATGTCAAGAGATTGATTTTCTGATTTAGTATGATGTTGCCATATGTTAAGAAGTATGTTTTGATGAGTATTAAGAAGTTGATAAGTGACACCAAAATAATATGATAATAAAGGGGAGAAATGAGTTATTTAATGGGCAACTATTACTGAGTTAGACAATGATGAGATCATGTTGTTTTGATTGTCTTGATACCCAAAATATGTTGTTTAATAATGTAGTATGTCACAGAGCAAGGAACCTAGTTGGCAAACCCTAAGGAACCTAGTTAGTAAACCCTAAGGTTATCGATATCGGTAAATGAAGGCAGAATGTCTACCAAGTCAAGTTTAGTGTTAACCGAGTAACAATCGAGTTATAGCAGATTGCATTGGATTAATACAAACATTATTTAATGAAGGATACTGATGAGCTGGAGTTGATTAAATGATTGGTATGTCGTGCATAAAGTTTGTTAAGGATCTATGGCAATGGAAGATCGGCAGGAAGATCAACAACTCAGATTGAACCGCAATAACCTTGTGCAAGTTCCAAGAAAGGAATGCAAGTCCCAAGGCAAGGTAAAACATTTTTCAGATCGAAGGATACATTGAACCTGGTCAAGTGTGAAGACCTAATGGCTAAGATTGATCATGGGAAATGTGATCAAGGAGATTAAGGGGTTAGAATTGCTTATAAATAAGGAATTGTTGATGAACAATGTATGCGGGCAATTGTAAGCATAGTGATGCTACAGTAATGTTTACCGAGCACAGAAGCTTGGAGATCTGATTGAAGAACAGATTGAGGAGCTCAGGAAGCCCTACAAGGGACAAGATAAGTCTTATGACAAGATTTTTTTGAGCAAATAGAATCTACTTTAGCATTTCATATGTGAAGTTGCAGATATATTTTATTACTATTATTTCTTTTGTAAGTGACAGAAAATCTCTTAACCGAGTGGATTTAATAGTCCTATTTGTAAATCCTCTAGCAAGGTAACATTCTAAATGAGTGTTTGAAATCCTTTGACAAGGTCACTTCTAACAAAGTGCAAGATCCTAACAGATTTGAGGGAAATCCCTTAACCGGGTCACATCTAGCATGTGTTTGTAATCTTTAATAGGATTTGCTTTTAACCAAGCATACTCTAGAAGAGTATATTTCTTAGTGGGTCCGAAATCCCACAGTAGTTTTTCCCTATTTGGGTTTCCACGTTAAATTTGGTGTTATATGTGTTGTGATGTTATATGTTCATGAGTTTGAATGTTTTACAGTTTTAGCTATATTCTATAGTATATGCTACCGAGGTTGAATCTGTTGAATATATTGGAGATAAAGTTTGTATGATTCACCCCCCCCCCCCTCTCATCTTATTATCTATTGACTTCAGAGCTTTGCTATTGACATCTGAACTCTACAATTGGTATCAGAGCTTTGGACTCCGAAAGGAAAGTTTAAAGGCACTTGAGGCAAATATCCAAAGATGTATAAAAGGGATGCACCAAAGATAAACAAGTCAAGTTTCTCCACATGGCAAAAAAGGATGAAGCTACACTTATCAGGAATTGGAGAATATGCTACATATTATCTAGAGAATGATTACATTGCACCGAGCACCTACCCAATGACAATGGAAGAGATAAAGGCAAAGCAAGAGCATACTCAAGCTATGATTGAAATAACCTTAGCATTGACCGACTCAGAGTTTAATGATCTAGAAGGCTGTAATGATGCAAAGGCAATGTGGTCTAAGCTCATATCTATGTATGGTGGTGATGAACATGTTCAAAGAGCAAAGGTAGATAGTCTAAGAGGACAACTTGAATCCATGAGAATGAATGAAGGAGAAAACATAACACAATACAGTACAAGGTTAAAGGAGATTATCAATCAAATTAAAGGAGTAGGTGGAACTATTGAAGAAAAGGATGTAACAATTTTATAGAGATCTGTGTTACCAGCTTATGCCATTTGAGTCTCTGCAATCAATGAATTAAGGTCTGTACCAAACATGCCAGTCTCTTTGGATGCTACTATCAGTAAGCTACATGCATTTGAGTTAAGTAATTTTGATAACAGTGGGTCTTCGGTAAACAAAGTTGAATCTGCATTCAGTTCTTTTTATCTTGGTGAATCTATTGACTATAATGATAGAACGAATAAGTATTCTAAAGGAAATCATAGTGGAGCAAGTGAAATATTTCATAAAAACATGGAAGAAGTACACAAACTGTATGAGGAAATTAGAAAGAAAGAAGAGTTTGAAGCACTATTGGCCAGAAGGTTACTGAGAGGAAAAGGTAAGTATAAAGGAAAGCTACCTTTGAAATGTTTCAATTGTGATAAAATAGGACATATGGCTTCTAACTGCCTTGACAAAGAATCTAGTGAAAAGAGAGATTACCAAGAAGATAGACAGAAAGACAATCACTACAGAGGACATCGAGACTTCAGAAAGAGAGATAGCAAGACATGCCTAGTTGCTGATGAGGAATCCAATCATGATAAATTTGATGAAACTAAAATAGAGGAGCTATTAAAGATGGATCATATGAAGAAAGGTATGAAGAAAAAGCCCTAGTATCTCACATAAACACTAATGATTCTTGGATCATAGACAGTGGATGCTCTCATCATATGACAGGTGATAAACACAAGTTTGTAAAACTTGAAGATTATGATGGAGGTTATGTAAGATTTGGTAATGATGCCCCATGTCCGGTGAAAGGTGAAGGCTCTATCACACTTCTTGACAGTGCTAAATGTAATGATGTATACTGGGTTGAAGGATTGAAATACAATTTGTTGAGTGTAGCACAGCTAAACAATATAGGATACCGAATAGAATTTCAGAATGGAATTGTCAATGTTCATGACAAACATGGAAAGTTAGCTGCTATCGGGACTCAAACAAGAGGTAATACATTTCATCTTGACTCAACTCAGAACAAATGTCTATATGCTAAAATAGAAGAAACCTGGTTATGGCATAAAAGGTTTTGTCAAGTAAATTTTGATAATCTGATTAAAATAAGTAAGAAGCATCATGTAAGAGGTCTACTAAGCTTAGAAAAACCTGAGAATGCTATGTGTCGACGATGCTAGATGGGTAAGATGACAAGATCAAGCTTTAAAATTAAGTCCTACACCTCTAAAGGACTTTTAGATCTTGTACACACTGATCTTTGTGGTCCCATGAAAGTTTGGAGTTATTATGGTGATAAATATTTCATATTATTTGTTGATGATTACTCAAGGATGATGTCAGTCATGTTTTTAAAAGAAAAATCAGAAGCTTTTCAAATGTTTAAATGGTACAAGGAAAGAGTTGAAAATGAAACAGGAAGATAGTTGAAATGTCTTAGATCTGATAGAGGAGGAGAGTTCACATCTGATGAATTTAACTTATTCTGCAATGATCATGGTATAAAAAGGCAAGTATCTGCATCGAGAACTCCATAGCAAAATGGGATAACTAAGAGAAGAAATAGATCTATTGTAGATTGTGCCAGAACCCTGATGATTGAAAAGAAGGTACCTCAAACATTTTGGAGAGAAGCAATAAGCACTGCAATCTACACCCTGAACTGAGTACAAATGAAGAAAGGAACTATGAAGACACCATATGAGATTTGGTATGACAAGAAACCTAATGTAAGTTACTTTAAAATCTTTAGAAGTAGATGCTATGTTCATAAAGATGACATAAATGAGAAGTTTGATGAGAAAAGCGAGGAAGGAACTTTTCTTGGTTACTCTTCTAGAAGTAAAGGATTCAAATGTCTGATCAAATCATCTAACAAAATAGTGGAAAGTACAAATGTGAAAATTGATGAATTTGCAGAAAGAAATGATGAGGGAAATTCCAAAGAACCAGAGTATTATGAAGAATTTGTGTATGTTCAACCAAGAAGTCCTACCGAGAAAGTTGTTGAAGAACCTGAAGATTGTATTCAGTTACCGAGTGATGAAGAAGATCATACAGAGCCTACTGAGCCTATATTAGCCAAATATGTCAGAAGAAATCATGCATCAAGTCAAATTATAGGAGATAAGGATGATCCAGTAATGACAAGGAACAAACTGAGAAAGCACATGTCTGATATCTGAATTTGAACTGAGAATTTGAAATGAAAAAGGAGAGGTTATTTGAAACAAAGCAAGACTAGTTTGCAAAGGTTATGCTCAAGAAGAAGGAATAGATTATAGTGAAACTTTTGCACTTGTGGCTAGACTTGAGGGAGTAAGAACATTGTTGGCTTATGCTACTTTCAAGAATTTCAAGGTATATCAAATGGATGTTAAATCTGCATTTTTAAA
Source organism: Cryptomeria japonica (assembly GCF_030272615.1). NCBI lineage: Eukaryota > Viridiplantae > Streptophyta > Pinopsida > Cupressales > Cupressaceae > Cryptomeria > Cryptomeria japonica. The sequence continues at coordinate 173,348,924 of NC_081408.1, read as the reverse complement.
TGGTATACTAGAAGAAGAAGTTTACATTGAACAACCTGAAGGATTTGTTGAAAACAAGAATAAAGATCAGGTATGTAAGCTGAACAAAGCTTTATATGGTCTAAAACAAGCACCTAGAGCATGGTATGAAAGACTGCACTCTTACTTAATCAAGATTGGTTTTATCAGGACAAGTGAAAACAACATGTATATGAAGAATGATGAAAACAATGGTATATTGCTTTCAGCCATATTTGTTGATGATATTATTTTTTGTGGAAATGATTTTCTATGCAAGAACTTTGGAAATGAAATGTGCAAAGAATTTGAGATGTCATTAATTAGTGAGATAAAGTATTTCACAGGTTTACAAATACTGCAAATGAAAAATAAGATTTTCATTACTCAATCCAAGTATATAAAGGAAATCCTGAAGAAATTTGGAATGGAAGATTCTAAACCGGTAAGTACTCCTATGACTACTAACTGTAAATTGTCAAAGAATGATGAATCTTCATCTGTTGATGAGACACTTTAACGATCCATGATTGGCAAGTTGCAATATGTTGTTCACAGCAGGCTGGATATAGAACATGCAGTAGGAATAGTTGCAAGATTCTCTGCAGATCCCAAAGAAACCCATATGAAAGCAATCAAGAGAATTTTTAGATACCTGAGAGGCACTGAAGATTATGGCTTAGTATATGAAAAGAGGAATGATTTTGATTTGAAATTTTATACTGATGCTGATTGGGGAGGAAACATTGATGATCGAAAATGCACAAGTGGTGGAGCTTTCTTCTTAGGAAGCAGACTTGTAAGTTGGCTTAGCAAGAAACAAGGATGCATTTCATAGTCAACAGCTGAAGCTGAATATGTCGCTACAACATTGAATTGTACCAACATAGCATGGATCAAACAACTGTTGGAAGGTATAAATGAAAAGGTTACCGAGCCAGTAACTATATTTTGTGACAACACTAGTGCCATCAATATTTCAAAGAATCCGGTAATGCACTCTAAGACAAAGCATATCTCTATAAAGTATCATTATCTCAGAGAAGAAGTTCAAGAGAAGAATGTTATGCTAGAATATATCAGTTCAAAGGAGCAAATTGCAGACATCTTCACCAAGCCACTACCAAAAGACACATTTGAGTATCTCAGAAGCAAGTTAGGGGTCCTACCCATATCTTCTATTCACTAACAGAGTTCGGTGGCAACATCAATTAAATGAATCTATAGAATATTATTTATGGATTGATGCTGATTTACGCACTTTAGGATATTTTCTAAAGGTGTATAGGGAATTATAAATAGAGACAAGTTGCTCTGACCGAGTCCTAAATGATACATGTGAGGCAATCACTTCACAGGAGAAGGAACCCTGAATTAGTTTTCTTTTTGGCATTGTTGTCAAAGGGGGAGAAGACTAAATGGAGAAAATGGAGAAGATCATAGAAGTCTACTGACAGGGGGAGAAGACATCAGACACAACTAAAGAAGTTAAAAACAACAATCTGAATCTATTGAATCAAATCAAGTTGCTTTTGCCATCAATGCCAAAGGGGGGAGATTGTTGGCATTACAGTAGAAAGAAAGATTGTTGGCATTACAGTAGAAAGAATGATTGTTGGCATTTCATTAAGGATATTGAGAAGGTTGTTGGAGATTATTGATATAACTGAAGAAGGATGATAATATCTTAATAATATTATTTTCTCATTGATGTCAAGAGATTGATTTTCTGATTCAGTATGATGTTTCCATATCTTAAGAAGTATGTTTTGATAAGTATTAAGAAGTCGGTAAGCGACATCGAAATAATATGATAATAAAGGGGAGAAAAGAGTTATTCAATGGGCAACTATTACCGAGTTAGACAATGATGATATCATGTTGTTTTGATTGTTTTGATATCCAAAATATGTTGTTTAATACTGTACTAGGTCACCGAGCAAGGAACCTAGTCGGTAAACCCTAAGGTTATCGATATTGGTAAATGAAGGCAGAATGTCTACCGAGTGAAGTTCAGTGTTAACAGAGTAACAACCGAGTTATTGCAGATTGCATTGGATGAATACAAGCATTATTTAATAAAGGATACTGATGAGCTGGAGTTGATTAAATGATTGGTATGCCGTGCATAAAGTTTGTTAAGAATCTATGGCAATGGAAGATCGACAGGAAGATCAACAACTCAGATTGAACCGCAATAACCTTGTGCAAGTTCTAAGAAAGGAATGCAAGTCCCAAGGCAAGGTAAAATGTTTTTTAGATCAAAGGATACATTGAACTTGGTCAAGTGTGAAGATCTAATGGCTAAGATTGATCATGGGAAATGTGATCAACGAGATTAAGCGGTTAGAATTGTTTATAAATAAGGAATTGTTGATGAACAATGCATGTGGGCAATTGTAAGCACGGTGATGCTATAGTAATGTTTACCGAGCACAGAAGCTTGGAGATCTAATTGAAGAACATATTGAGGAGCCCAGCAAGCCCTACAAGGGACAAGATAAGTCTTATGACAAGATTGTTTTGACCAAATAGAATCTGCTTTAGCATTTCAGATGCAAAGTTATAGATATATTTTATTACTGTTATTTATTTTGTAAGTGACAGAAAATCTCTTAACCGAGTGGACTTAACAGTCTTATTTGTAATTCCTCTAGAAAGGTAACATTCTAAATGAGTGTTTTAAATCCTTTGACAAGGTCACTTCTAACAAAGTGCAAGATCCTAACAGATCTGAGGAAAATCCTTTAATTGAGTCACATCTAGCAATGTGTTTGTAATCTTTAACACGATTTTCTTTTAAGCAAGCATACTCTAGAAGAGCATATTTCTTAGTGGGTCTGAAATCCCACAGTGGTTTTTTCCTATTTGGGTTTCCACATTAAATTTGGTGTTATATGTGTTGTGATGTTATATGTTCATGAGATTAAATATTTTATAGTTTTATCTATATTCTGTAGTATATGCTACCGAGGTTGAATCTGTTGAATATATTGGAGATAAAGTTTGTATGATTCACCCTCCCCCTCTCATCTTATTATCTATTGACTTCAGAGCTTTACTATTGACATATGAACTTTACAGGAGTGTCATTACATGCCATCCTTAAAATATAATAACATAATAATAAAAGGCACTAGCCTGATGGAAACGTGGATCCATCTCACTCTGTGAGAGACTAAGGGTGATTAGCTTACTGTCTTCACAACCTTCTCATGGTCATCCTAAAACATCCTCCCTAGGACTAAGTCATGAGGCACAAATCAATTTATCTTATTAATTAATCTAACTACCCAACCCATCAATTATTAGCATATCACTTATTTACAATCATGGAAAAATCTAATGTGTCTTGGTGGTCTAGACTTCATGCATCCTTAGAAGGAACCTCATGCAAGCCTATCTCTCATGACCTCGGTCATTACAAGGAAGCCCACACCTCCTAGCATGGCCTAACAATTAATCACAAGAGGCTCTACCAACATAAATAAATGAAAGTAATACTCAATGCTGCCAAAAAATTCCACACATACTCTCTCAACATATGCAAGGATACAACAACATCAATATAGCAAAATGAGCCTCTTGGATAGCAATAAACAAAGGCACATCAAGCCATCAAATGCTGCCATCAAATAAAAGATAACATCACAACAACACCTACTCACTTGCTGGTCAAAAACAGCATAATAATAATCTCAAACATCCATGGCCTATCTACGTAGAAGAAAGTATAAAATATCCAAAAAGGTGTAGAGAAGTAAAAATACTTGAACTATCAAAATACATCAAAACTGATCAAACCCATTGGGATGATTCAATGTTCTACCGGTAAATAAATTTATGAGCTTATTATTGATCAATCGGTTAACAAAATAATAAATTAAATTTCATAAACCAAACAACACATAAAGGATCAATACCATAACACTAATATTTTTATATGGAAAACCTTGTAAAGGGAAAAACCATGGTGCGGCTGACACCCACAATATCTATATACTTGATCAACGTATACAAAAATTACATAAAGGGTATTGCACGTGCAATCAGGCTCACTTCCTAGAGCTCTTTTCTTAAAAATAAGTCTCACTAGCTTAGACAACATTACACAATGATTTCATACAGAAATGAAGTTATATGATACATCTGACCATGCATGATAAATTTCAATTTTAGCTCTAGCAACCTCCTCTGAACATGTTATTCTAATACTCTGTTCAGCTATGTTCTACTAACGATTGGGATTGTGCATGTGTAACTACACACAAATGCAATCACCCACACACCAATTCGCATAACATTAATATCTGACTGATACACATCACAAATTGAATAACCACTTACATGAAATACATCACTAAAATGTCTCCCTTAAATACCCTTCTAACTTGTTTACTGTGTCGGCCTCAAGATGAAAAATAAACTTGCCCACTTCTGGATCATGAAGTATGTTATGCATTATCCTAATGAGCATATTTGATGTCTACCTAAAAGGTTCCTCCAATATCACAAATGATTTTACCAGGGCCAATAATATCTTAACCGGGTCCTAAATATAAGTTACTCGTACCAAGACCAACTAGTTAACAAGTGTAAAGAAAAGTGTGTATTGTGGTTGATTCAATCAAAGCCAGATTATAAAGCAATAGTTCCATATGAGAAATACCAACACCTAAAGGTAAGTTGCCATCAATGACAACCCAAAGTACAATTTACCTCAGAAGCTGACTACTGGATGAGTGTCAATTGCCAACAATCTCCCCCTTTGGCATTAATAGTAACACTCATGAGAAAAATGATATAACCTTTAATTCTGATCCCCCTAACCTATACATCCATGTAACTTTGTATGTTTGTACACTCCCCCTATGATATACATTCATTTTCATTGTACTCCTCCCCCTTTGACATCAATAACAAAGCAAGGTGCACACCTAAAATTTTGTACACATATATACATATGGGTTTCTATACAAGCTTCAAAATGTTAGGATATAAAGTCTTCAAGAATAAAAAGTAAGAGTTCCAACCTAGCTTAAGAGAATCAATAATGGAGGTGAATCCATTCAAGAGTCTGTCATAATAATTTAAACCTAAGATTCAGTGGGATCCTCCTGGTGCATATTAGATATACAATCTATTTTATGACATAGCAGGTTATCTAGTCTCAAACCAATGAAAATCCGAAGCTCTATTGCTCACCTTATTGGGATGTCCCTTTCCTTTTCTAACCTTAAAATCTTATCTATGACTGCTAAAAATGCACCTTAAACCGAACTTGCTAAATTTGCTGCCATATTATAAGAATTTAAAATTTGGAGTAAATAATCTTTACAATCCAAAATTTGCTTGTCTATAGAAGCTATGAGCTTTGAAAAATCTAGAAAAGTCTTCTATACCTTTCCTCCTTCTGCTAATGTTGCATCAATGGATTGTAAACATGTTTGAATTTTAGCTTTCTTTGATTCAATCATCTGCAAAAATGTATGTTTTCTTTCCTCAACAAATTAATCATTTCCCTCAGTTACAAAAAGCTTAACCAAATAATTGTATTATTAAGCTGCAACCCTTGTCATCTTCTTTCTAATGGCAGGAACAACCTATTCTTGATGGACTTTTAGTCCCTTCTCTTGAGGAGTGCCAAATTTTTCTTCTTTCTCATCAACTAGAGCTTTTAGTAAATTTTATGCATAAGGATCTAGTGTGGCCTCATCCACTTCATAGCCCATCAACATGATCAAGACTATTCTAGGTTGGACTGCCTCAATCATATATTCCTCTTTATTGACCATAAAACAAATAGTATCCTTATATTTTTTTACAATTTCTTTAGGAATTCTAACTATATTTTTCAATTCCACTTGGAAAGTTTTAAAATAGGCCCACATATTGTCCTTTTGTTTCTTACCATCTTGTTGGTCTAGTATTTGTGCAATTTGGGATGCAACTTGTAATACCCACCAAAATACCCTAAAGAAACTAAACAAGAATATGCAAATGGAGATAATTTTTTCTTAATTAACATCTAATAACAACTAATGCAACACATAACATCTCCATCTATTTACATTCATTAATCAATTAACCAATATGAACATACATCATTGCTCATTTCATCCAATAACAGAAGTGAAAATAATACAACATTATTAATCTTTCCCTAGGGTACTTCAACAACATTACTTAATTCATTTCCACAATAACATACTGCACACATAATAAGTATATTTCAGCTTCATTACTGCATCATATTCTAATTCTCTAACCATGAGATATGCAATCTACAACATTACTTATTCCTCATGATACACATAATTTCCTTTCTACCAATGCATCTATATGAATCAATCATATTTACTAGAGCCAATTAACATGTTCTAACATATTAACTTATTAATCTACAAATATTCCTCTTCAATATGATTTAACATTCTAACTAAATCATTCCATGAAATAATACAACTGATCCATAATGCAAATCCATTCTATTCCAACTATTGTTAAGCCCAATACGGAAAGCTAATGTACTGAGAGGGGAGGGGTGAATCAGTACTCCAAAACTTTTCTTGAATAATAACTTTACTGTTATGCATAAACAGAATAGCGCAATAACATAAAATAAAGTTAAAACAAATTGATAACAATCATACATGATTCACTCCATAACACATATATTTTGGTTATGCAGAAACTCTTGGTTAGAGAGAAAAACTGCGGTGGGGATGGCACCCACAACTTCACTACTGCAATAATAAAGAGTGCTCGATTAGAGCTACATATTAGCTATTTCTGATAGCTTAACTTGTTAGGAGTAACAAGATCTGTTAGATCTACCTTGCTAAAGGATTTTACAACACTTAATCTAAATGTTGCACTTGGTTAGAGGCTTTACAATTTATAGACTTGATTAGAGTCTTTTACCTTGTTAAAGGTTTCTCTTTCAACTTCACAATATTACAATAAATTCATTACAAATATCTGCAACTTTACATCTAAAATGTTATAGCAGATTCTATGTGCTCAGAATAGATTATCTTGCTTGTAGCATACCTCAGTAACCCATATAGTAACTCGGTAAACCCTTCTGTTTACTCTGTTCTTTGACTGTTCTCTGAAAACCTTCTTGGTGACCTTTGTGTCTCTGTAACAGTCTTCTTACACTCATGTACACACCCTTAACTCATGTTATATAAATAGATCTCTTAAGATGGTGATCCAATTCATTGCTTCGATCTTACAAACACGATTCCTCAAATGAATAACTATACAAAATATTTCATTGGTTAGATTGATCTTAAAATCATACACAATCTTCTAGTGCAATTTCCAATGTGATAACGGTTAGATGTGCCTCGATCTTGTAACATGTTTTCATATGCATGTCCAGGTTCAATGAATCTGGACACGTTTCACTCGGTGTATATCAACTCGGTGTGTCATCTTTGCTGCTCGGTAGACATTAAAAGGTACTCGGTAGATAGCTCAGTGTATACTGCGTTCTATGACTACTTTCCTCTGTAACCGACTACACTGTGCATACCGACTTCTCTATGTATACTGACTGCATGATTCGGTAGTGTTAACCGACTAGAGTATATAGTATGACTTTGAATATAAAAACTAATGGCAATTTGATAAGTAGTAACAACTATAATCCACTTATTTCCATAATTCATAAGATCGTGCATCTCTACAATAGTACAAATACAAATATTCCTTAATTTTAATTTCCAACTACAACTCATCTTACAAATATAAGTACATTAAATACATCATGAGCATAGCTCTTTCTACTACAAGAATCCATCTACTATGTACAAGAAAATTATATTACATACATTCTATGTTATTCATTATATGAATCTGCTACAAAGTACATCCATGGTACATCATGAAGAAGAATCCAAATCCACACAAGAAGAATCCAAGAGAACATCCCAATGGATAAAAAGCACCAACCTCCCAACCATGTGGAACCAAAAGAACCACCCCTCGTGCTAGGAGATGACGCAAGGTCCAAACACATACTGTAAGCCCAAGCTGGCACCTTTAAAAAAGGAGACTAACCACACAAGGAATCTCAAGCAAGAACTCACACAATACAAGAAGAATGAACTCTGAGAGGCATAAAAATAATCAAAACATATGCATCCAAAAAGCATAATCATAAATCTTAAAGGGGAAACACATGTAGGAGTGGAGTGTCATCACATGACATCCTTAAAAAATAATAATATAATAATACAACGCACTAGCCTGATGGAAACAGGGATCCAATCTATGACAGACTAAGGGAGATTATCTTACCGTCTTCACAACCTTCTCATGGTCATCCTAAAACATCCTCCCTAGGACTAAGTCATGAGGCAGAAATCAATTTATCTTATTAATTAATCTAACTACCCAACCCATCAACTCTTAGCCTATCACTTATTTACAATCATGGAAAACTCTAATATGCCTTGGTGGTCTAGACTTCATGCATCCTTAGAAGGAATCTCATGCAAGCCTATCTCTTGTGACCCCAGTTATCACAAGGAAGCCCACACCTCCTAGCATGGCCCAAAAATTAATCACAAAAGGCTCTACCAACATAACTTCATGAAACTAATACTCAATGCAGCCAAAATCTTCCACCCATACTCTCTCAACATATGCAAGGCTACAACCACATCAGTATAGTAAAATGAGCCTCTTGGCTAGCAATAAACAAAGGCATATCAAGCCATCAAATGATGCCATCAAATAAAAGATAACATCACAACAAGGCCTACTCACTTGCTGGTCTAAAATAGCATAATAATCATCTCAAACATCCATGGCCTATCTACATAGAAGAGAGTCTAAAATATCCAAAATGGCGTAGAGAAGTAAAAATACTTAAATCATCAAAATACATCAAAACTGATCAAACCCAAAACTGGAAAATATTAACAGACTTCAAATAAAGCCTCTTCAACACAGATAGTTTAGCGCTTCTGTAAAAAATAACAATGCTTTGATTTTGTAGAAGAGCGCTTTCATTTCGAGAATCGCACATAAATATCCTAAAATAGTTCTTTTATACTCATATTCACGCTTATGCCTTCTGAAACAATGCTTATGTTGTGCAAAGCGACACATACACAACACAAAACTATGCTTATACACATTAAAACAACGCTTTTACAAAGACAACATAGTTACACAAAAACTTACGAAAAACTCAGAAAACTTTCAGGTAAAATAATAAATTCCAAACTTAACCAAAGGTCTCAAAAAATACATGAAAAAGGACACCCAGAAACAAAGAATACATAAATATAAACAAAATAAATAAACCCAGAAAATAAAAACCAATCTTAAATCAAATGTCTTCACAAGAGTTTTCACAGAACCAGGAACGACATACACAAGAAATTCCAAATACATATTTTCCAGAAACTATACAAAACCCAAATAATATAAAGTTTTCTCCCCAATTATTAATCTTCAACAATAATTAAACTATAGAATAACTTAAAGCTTCAACCCCAACCCAAAACATTTGCAGACACAATGCATACACAGAGAAACCATTAAAACCAAAATGAAAAGTGAAAGAACTCCAACCGGCAACAAGTGGTTCGCCTAATAGAGCTTGCCCCAAATTAGACTCATACAACTGAGATATCCAAATGCCAAGCCCAATAGATCACTTGGCGTTTTGTGCACTATGTCGGCCCTAGAAGGGATCTGACGTAGCTACACAACAACAATCCCTCTTAGCTAGGGAGGATTCCTTCTGAATAACCAAGTCACATAGTGATGTTGACCATAGCTACTCCTAGAGGGTGAACAAGCACATCATGAAATTTCTTCTATGATACCCACCATACCTACTCGCAGAGGGTGGCTCCACCATGCCTACTCATAGAGGATGAAATGAGGGCTCTAACCTCAAACCTCCCAGAGAAGAATGCATCTCCACCATGCCTACTCGCAAAGGGTGGATCCATCATGGCTACTCCCATGAGTGGAAATGAAAATGAACACAACCACCATGCCTACACCTAGAGGGTGGGTCCATCATCGCTACTCCCATGAATGGAAATGAACACAAGTGCCCATCAAAGAAAAGTGATGTCGTTATCTCAACATGAAATTTACCATAGCTACTCCTAGAGGGTGAACAAAAACAAGTTCTAAGTCATGGAATGACATCCACCATGCCTACATGCAGAGGGTAGATCCACCATACCTAAACACAAAGGGTGGATAAACACAAGTGCTACATCATGGAATTTCTTCCATGAAATCCACCATGCCTACTCACAGAGGGTGGATCTACCATACCTACTTGCAGAGGGTGGAATGAGAGCTTTCGCCTCATACTTCTCCCATAAAAGAGCGCATTAACAAGGGATTTCACCTCGAACTTCTCCCTCATAGAGAAGAGCTCATTAGCAAGGTATTGCGCCTTGAACTTCTCCCTCATAAAGAAGAACTCATTAACAAGGGATTTCACCTCAAAATTCTCTCACAGAGAAGAATGAATTAACAAGGGATTGCACCTCAAACTTCTCCCTCACAGAGAAGAAATCATTAGAAAGGGATTGCACCTCGAACTTCTCCCTCATAGAGAAGAACTCATCAAAAAGGGATTGCACCTCAAACTTCTCCCTCATGGAGAAGAACTCATTAACAAGGGCTTTCACCTCAAATTTCTCCATCACAGAGAAAAATGCTTTAACCAAATCTTCATGACGATGTAGCTCCCTCTGAAACTGAAATGTTAGGCTCCCTCTAAAGCTGAAAAACAATAGGCTCCCTCTAAAGATGAATGTCATGCTTCCTCTAAATTTGAAGCGTCAATCTCCCTTTGAAGATGAAATTAATCTTCTGACCTCCTTGTCCAAGGTTACCTCTAGTTATGTATCACCAACTCAACTTTATAGTAGCAAGCTATCTCTAGACTTCAGCCCATGATGCTTCCTCACAGGATGCCTCAAAATCTTCCTTCCTTGAATGCAATCTCTTATGCTTCTTGGGGTGTCCTGAAAGCATTTCAAAGAGATTATCTAGTGCAAATGAAGCATACATGATTCACTATCAAAGTTATAACATGAATTAATAACTATAAAAAATTCATGTGCACTAATGAAGCATGGAATACTTATCTCTTATTTAATGGATCTAAGAATATTAGTCTATTTTCACTATAGTAGGGACACAGTTGCAGTGATCAAGTTGAGCTTTCAGCTATGGCCGTCAATCGCATCACTATCAATAACAATGTCATTTCCATAATCTTGGGCATCCACAATCCATCCCATGGTAATGACACCTAATTGGAGTTGAAATAGTAACAAGGTGTCGATGATAATCTCAAGCCTCCTCTCTGTGAATATATCTAGAAGTGGTAGAAACTCTAAAGGAACTCCACATGTATCTCATTCCCATACACATTATAACAATGCTCAAACTCCAAGTGATGACTCAGTAGGTCAATAAATGAAATTTGTAGCTCCCAAGCAATGACAACAGTGGATGAAGTCTCATAGTGGAAATGGAAGCCATGATAGTAGAATGGATATGACAGTAGTTGTAGCAACAAGTTCTTCACTGAAAACCACACACATCAAGGGTTTATGTGCATAGAACAAACTACATGGCTTCCCTAAACAAGTCCTGGCACCAGCAGCTGGGTGACCTTCCCCAAAGATCCTTACACCACACACTTGCAGACCTATAACATTAGGCAAGGGCAGCGACTATATCAACTATAAAAGGATAGCCACATACAAGATCCCACAACTACCTCTAATGTCTAGGACTTGGCTATAAGTTGAGGGATGGCAATAGAAAATATTTGAACCATAAGATCAGTATGATGCAGATTATATCACCACAAAAGACTAAGCGACTCTTGCAATAATGGTGACATCAACAATATACATAGCTGTATAAAATTCACAAGAATAATTCAGGAACATGAGTATGCCCAGACTTGAATCAACACACTTTCCCGAACTCCCATGTTTTTGAAGAAGTGGTCGAGTTCCCAAAACAATATGAATATACTTCAAAACCATGAACGAATCCTTCCTAAATCTCAATATCAATCTAACTTAACAACATCACTCGAAAAAACTCCCACGATTTTATATATATGCTAAAAAATATCAATTCGGTGAATAATGGCTAAGGCTCAAAACTTCATTTCTACCTTTTAAGCTAATCTCCTTTGTGCAATTGATGAGTCTTCAATATTTATCAAATCATGTAAAAAGTTTCCTTAAAAAATGTAAGGAAGGAGTAAGGCTTTTCAAACCTTGCATAAGAACTCGGACTGATGCCATGGTAAAAAGAACATAGTCAAGACAGAATCAGAATTAATCTTCTACGCCCCTTCTTATCCTACTAGAGACTATTCAATTCTTCTCCTTGATTCTAATTGCATGTCATTGTCACTTGATTCGTTTAAACACACAACCGATACTATTGTGAAGGGCGGACGTCGGTGAGTCTAATCGCTACATTATCCTTTGTTGTAACCTTTTGATATGAAAGAGATCTTAAGTCTGTAATTATTTTTTATTGAATTTCCATTGAAATCACAAGATCTATTTTCAAGTGGTTAGGCTCAATAGAAGGAACCTACTCTGATACAATATTGATTTTATGGTAGTTCTCATTAACCACAGGCAAACATCAGATATGTTGCCTTCCCAACCATAGACGATAAGCTCTTATCATCACCCCCGAGCACACTATATGTCCTTCATGTTGTTGAATTCATATCTATTGATGCAATGATGATTTTGCATATATATGAATCAATACCTCCTAATAGAACTCAAGTCGGCTATATACTTTTGGTGCCAAGGATAGGATCAGACCTATATATTACAAGTTGCATAAGAGTCTCCCTTAGTTGCAAGTTACATTTGGGTTAATCACAAGTTACACACAAGTGGTTCGCCTAAATAGGCCTTGCCCTATATTAGACTCATACAACTGAGATATCCAAATTCCAAACCCAATACATCACTTGGCATTATGTGCACTGGGTCGGCCCTAGAAGGGACTCGACCTAGCTACACAACAACATAATATTGGTAGTTGGGATTAAACGCCAACACGATTAGTTTAATATCTATCTATTAAGGTAGAAAAATTAGAATAATGCAGTTACTTCTTGTCTCAAATCCTTCGCTTGGTCAGTAAGAAATTGAGCCATTAAAGGCATCCTTAGAGTTAAGGAAATTTTCTCCAAGTTGAAGTAAATGAAGGTTAAGAGTCATTGACATGCTCAAGTGATGCATTTTATTCTCATGTTTTTAAAGATAGATATGGCTATTATAGTGACATTTAATTGTAGATATTTGATGTTTAGGTTATTGAAGTCTTATATGGACTTTCGTAGTGGTATTAGAATTTTGGATTATGTTTTTGATTCTTGCAAGTGGATGTATTTTTTAAAGTAGTTGGGCATGCAATTTTAGTGGGGTTTGGTGTTGTCTAGTAACAATGTTAGGTTCACCTTCACTTGTTGCTATTTTCTAGATATTGTTCTTCACTGTGTTTTTTTTGTAATTAGGATCAAGGCCCTTTCCCTACTACTCTAGTAAAAAACAATGAATATAGTAGGAGAATGCTGAGAGATTGTATGGTGTATAACACAATTTTGACATGTCAATGTTAAATTATGATTGAAACATATTTGAAAGATAGATATGCATCAGTAATGGCTATCTCATGTATATCTTAATCTCTTATAATATATAATATCTAATAAACTATATATTCTAATCTCAATGTTATTCTCCTTATTTATCTCTTTGAATTCATTCATATATTCTTATACATCTATCTCTCTTATATCCGATTATTATATTCATATATAATATTGGGGATGTGTCCCATAAAAATACTCACTTATATCGAGCATGGCTAGTCTTGTTCTCCTCTCTTCGCCTATGACTATTTGTGTTAGGTTTTGATGGCTTTGCACCTTTTTTCTAACCTCTATGAACATGATTACCCCTTTAAAAATATGTGTTGTCAACAAGAAGTGTAAAAAAAGTTAATTAGTAGGACAAATATTCTTATAGGTCTCCTTTAGTTGGGAGAATACAATTTCCCATTAAATTATGTCTTCTTGTAGTATATGTAGTTGTGCATTGACCTACATAAGGATCCTCTATATAAATATGGTATAATGGATGGAATTTGTAGTTTTTGGGCTACATTTTTGGGATCATAGAGTAGACCACTAACATGTCCATCTCTTAAGCTTGCCACATCCCATAGCTATTTAATCTATACTTTGATAGATTATCTATGGTCTTGTAGTTATTGCAATTGAGTATTTATTGTCTCTAGCTATGCTTTGATCTTCCCATTCATATCTTGCATGGTATCATAGGTGGTGAAAACTTGTAACACTACTTGGTTAATTTGATTGATCTAACATTTTAGGCTTTTAGTTAGTTTAAACAACTGTAAATAAATTGGTATAATGTAATAATATTGTTTATTATTCTTTTCAATGTACTAATATTAGGATCTAGTTAGAAATGGGATGCCACACATCTCTTTCTCTCCTCATCTATTTGTTCCTAAGTTACAATGCTAGTACAAAGTGTTGAAGACTAAATGTCCATTTATATAGAAGTTATTAGAGATGAGTCCCTTATAAAATACACCCATTCCTATTAGGCCTAGTTAGTCTTGTGATTCACTCTTTACTTGTGGGAGCCCTATTAAAAATATGTTTCGATGACTTTTGCACCTCTATTCTAACCCCTACCAACATTACCCTATTTTCTTTAAAGTACCTTGGAATTTTCTATTCGAAAACTCATAGCACAATAAAATAAGAGTTTATTAGATAACATGTTCACTATAATTATTATAGTTAAACAAGGAACAATGTATGGAAAAGGAATAATGATATAAGGATCTTTCTAGCAATACTTAATACTTTCAAGTATTATTTTACCAACTTGCATCTCTCAAAATTTCTTTTTTTCATGTATATATATATATATATATATATATATATATATATATAGCCTTGTATATAAAAATGCTATAAAACCTTGTTCTTTTTTGAATGATCAAGATATTTTTCTTCAAATAGAAGAAAGAATAGATCATCAAGAATCCTATATGAGGCCATAGAATCTAATGATGGATATAATCACTTTTATGGTACAAGGGGTGAGGCACATGTGACTATCTAACATATTTTAGATGTACCTATTGCTAGGTTAAAGGAGGGATACAAACTCCTTTTATGTTTGTTGTAGGTTAACATATTTTAACTAAATTTTTAATACATATTATTTGAAAAAAATAATAAAATTTGTTTTGAGCTATCAAATCTATATGATTCTATTTTTTTTAAGAATTAATAATCTTTTAATTATTTTATTCTAATTATAACTAATTAATCAGTTATAGACATTCTTTATCAATATTAAAAACTTAAAAATTATATACCCTATTTGATTCAAACCCTTTCTATCATCATTAAAGTTTCAAACACTCGAATATAATTATTAGATTAATTTAGAGGAAAATCCCAAAGCTTTCTCCCTCCAATAAAAAAAACTACAAGGATCACCTAGGCCATTAATAGAGCAGTTAGCAGCTCCATAAGACGATACTCTTATACCGCAATAGAGTTGACTAAAATTTCATATAAATGGTTTATCCTAAATTATACTGCTAGTGAAGTTCAGCAGAGTTTTTCGGTGAGCGAAAAACAGCAGTGTTGTTAGTTTCCGACGCCGCGATGGTGGCGTCACCCCCTGGTGACCCAGGAGGCGGTTGTAGCCAGCTGGACACCCCTAGCCAAGGTAATTTGCAGGAGGCGGTGTGCGATGAAGTTATGAATGACATTAATTCCTCCTGCAGATGGACGGTGCTCGGCAGTCCTCAAGGTGACTATGGTGGTGGCTCCAATTTATTACCATCTACCTCGCATCCGAAGTCATTCTCTGAGGCAGTGGCTCACACTGTTGAAATTAACGCTAAGGCCAGGTTTGATCCCATCTGCCCTAGGTCAAATGAAGAGGCCGAGAAAGGTAAGAACCCTTCGGCTTCCCCTGCGTCCTTCTCTATTGCTCCCAATTCTGATATGCTTAATGAAATTCTTAAGGAAAAAACTAGGTTGAGCAACACGGCAATTTTCTTTTCGGTTACTGATGTGGACAAATGTCCTCCGAGGAAATTCATGGATGATTGGTTTCATAATTTCTGGAACAATAAACTAGGGTTTCATATTTCTTTTTGTAGGCAGTTACAGAAAGGTCTATATGTTATTTTCTTTGTCAATTCTGATGCCCAAAAAGAAGTTTTAAAAAGATAATATTGGTCAGTTGGTTCGACTTCTTTTAGGGCATTAGCCTGGTCGGCGGATGTTGTTCATGAGGAAGTACTTGCGTTGGCGGCGCCTAGATGGATTTTGGTGAAGAATGTTCTGCCTTTTTTATGGCGGTTCCTTCCTCAGTTAATGGAGCCACTAGGAAAGACCATCCGAATGGATGAGTCTACGAGATTGGTCCCTCACATGGACGCAAGGATGTTAATTTCCCTCCTGCCGGGTAAAGAGATTCTGGAAACAATCTGTGTTGATATTTTGAATGAATCCTTTGTTTGCCCTTTGGAAGTTTTGGGTGGGCTCAATGCGTGCTTCCTCTGTTGAAAGGAAGGACACCGTAGAAGGGATTGCCCTGTTTTAAAGAGAAAGTTGGTGAATAGCCCTAGTGTTGCGCACGTCAACCCACCTGATAAAAATGTGAGCCCCGCTAACGCTAAGGTTCCTCCTCCAAATAATGACACTAGCCCTACTGGTGTGAAGGTCGCGTCCTCTCCTAACCCTTCCTCTGTTTCGAAGAGTCTCAATCCCAGTATTTCTCCTAATCCCTCTGCTACTGCCAACATGCCCCCCAAAGACCCACCTAATCCTACTGGTAGTGTTGCCCAACCTCATTTCAGCTCGCAAATTATTCCCGCTGGATATTCAGGCATTGATCTCAATTCTGATGATGGTTTTATCATTGTTCAGGAAAAGAAAAAACGTAAAGCTTATCATGGCTCACGGCAGAAAATAGTGGCCTCTGATTCCATTAACAGGTCGGTCACCACTATCCATCAAGGATCTAAGCCCATCGAAAGCCGCCAGGAAGAACTATCCGGTGACCTTGTCTTAAACACTAATAACTTGCAGATTGTGGCTGTTGACAAGTATTCCACACCTAATAATACGGTTAAAAGACCCCCTCAGAAAGCCTTTAAGGAGATAGAAGATGAGTACAGTCTGGAGGTTATTCCTGCAGGTACCTTGGCGGCTGTTCCAGCTGCTATGCCATCCATGGACATTGATTCTTCTAATGTTAATTGTGATATTGAGGCGTATCTAAACTCTAACAAGGTTTCCTTATGAATTGCTTATCCTGGAATATTAGGGGGCTTGAGTCCCCCGACAGAAAGTTTGTTATCAAGCGTGTGGCTTCTTCTTTTCAATCCATTGATTTCTTTATGTTGCAAGAGATTAAGGCTACTGGCTTTATGCTAGATTCTAATCTTAACTTTATATGGAAAGATGCTGTTAAATTTTTCACTAAACATGATAGAGGTAGAGGGGGAGTTGCTATCTTGATTAACCCAAAATGGGAAAAATATATTTCCCAGCATGGTTGCTCCTTGTGTCAGAGAGCCGTGTGGTGTATTATTGAACATGACAATCATACCTTTGGCATTTGTTCCATCTACGCTTCTAATGACCCCAGAGAAAGAAGCACCCTGTGGGATTGGTTAAGTACTCTCCCTGATATCCCTTGGCTCTTTGGGGGAGACTTCAACATGGTTGAGTCGCAAGAGGATAAGTTTGGAGGCATCCCATTTTAGTGGAAAGATAATGAACGTATGCATTGGAATAGATTTATTAATACTAAGAACCTTTTTGACCCCCTAGCTGGTAATAAATCTATCCACCATGGTCTCTGGCACACTTGGTGCAATTTTCAACAGGGTCAATCCAGAATATATTCTAGGC
The DNA here is from genome assembly GCF_030272615.1 of Cryptomeria japonica. NCBI lineage: Eukaryota > Viridiplantae > Streptophyta > Pinopsida > Cupressales > Cupressaceae > Cryptomeria > Cryptomeria japonica. The sequence goes on along the minus strand of NC_081408.1, from coordinate 173,330,896 downwards.
TTGACCGTTTTTATGCTAATAAGCACTCCTTTTCCTTTATTCCCTTCGATTTGGATTGCATTGTTAAGACTTTTGCTACTACTCTTTCGGATCATCACCCTATTTTTGCTTGTGTTAACTTCATCACTGCCCCTGCTACTCCTAAAGTTAGGGATTATAAATTCATCCTTAATTCCAGTCTTCTTTTGGACAATGATGTCCTGGCTGCTATCCAGATCGTTAGTGGTATTAATGAATATAACCTTCGACATTGTTCTAACCTGGAAAGATGGTTGTGTAATATCTCTACCTGGAAGAATCTCCTTCAAACTATCGGCCAAAAAAGGGCCAAGGATTACAGATTTGTTGAAAAACAGTTAAATACCAATCTGCAAATTGCTGAGAGTAACATTCAGGACAATCCTGCTAACCTCGATCGGTTATCTCAGGTTATGGTTGCTAAAGACGCCCTTAGAATCCACCAGCAAATTAAGATTAGGGGTGCTAAGATTAGATCCAGGGCTCATTGGCTCCAAGTTGGAGACAGAGGGTCAAAATTTTTCTTTAACCTTCTTAAGCACAAACATTGTAAAGAAGCTATAGATAAGCTCTCAATAGACAATCAGGATGTTTCCGATCCTTATGCTATCTCTAATGCCTTTGCTGACTTTTACAAAGCCCTGTTCTCTTCGGAAGATTCGTTGGAGGCTGAAGTCTGTAGGGATAAGTGTAAACCTTTAATTCCTGGCAAGCTTGATTCTAAAGATATCTCTAATTTATCTAAATCCATCTCCATTGTTGAGGTTGAGGCTATGGTTAAAGCCCTTAGCAACGACAAAGCCCTGGGCCCGGACGGTTTTCCGGTGGAATTTTATAAGGTTAATCTAAGCTGGATTAGTAAGGACCTTCTTGATCTTTATAATGAGGCTATTTCTAATGGCTCTCTTGGCCCAGATATTAATCAAGGTATTATCAAACTGCTTCCAAAAGATGGCAACAAGGCTCTTATCAAAAACTGGAGACCTATAACCTTGCTTAATGTCTCCTATAAAGTTCTTGCGAAGATTCTTGCTCTTAGATTAGTCGATATCCTGCCTAAGTTCATTGGTCCCTCCCAAACTGGTTTTATTAAGGGCAGGTACATACTGGAGAATCTTATCACCAGCTAGGAAGCCATGGACTGGGCTAAAAATTCTCACCAGAACACTGCCATGTTGCTTCTTGATTTTGAGAAGGCCTATGACAGATTCGAATGGAAATTTATTTTGATGATGTTGGAAGCATTTGGCTTTCCTCCTTATTTTTGTCTTGCTGTTCAAACTCTTCTTAAGGACGCCTCTGCGCGTATTGAAGTTAATGGAGTTCTTTCCCCCTCATTTCCGCTCGGTAGATCTATCAAGCAGGGTTGCCCTCTGGCCCCTGCCCTTTTTGTCATAGCCTCTGAAGCCCTATACTATATCCTCAAAGACTCCTCCTTGTCTCCCGATGTCAGAGGTATATTTCTTCCCAACGATGAAGAGCTTATTAATTGCCAGTTTGCTGATGATATGGCTCTGTTTTTTGAGCTTACTAAAAATAATTTTAAAAATCTGCAAGGAAAGCTTGATGTTTTCTGCTCTGCTTCCGGTGCTCGTATTTCTCATGCCAAGTCAATTTGTCTTGGTTGGGACGAGCACCCCCCTGAGTGGTTTGTTAATTCCGAATTTCAATGGGGAGGCCCTAACAAAACTGTCAAATATCTTGGTATCCCCTTTTCTGTGGAGCCTACCCTTAAGAATATGTGGCTCTAGATTAAAGAGAAGATTCTCAATAAGCTTAATAAATGGCATAATAGAACTCTTTCTTTGGCTGGCAGGATTCAAGTCTGTCAGAAAATTTTGTCTTCTTACAGTATTTATTATTCTTCAGCTTGGTTGTTCAGTAATTATCAGATTCAAGAAATTCAAAGTGCCATCAGAACCTTTCTCTGGTCTGATGGTAAAGGAAACAAAAAGCAGCATGCTGTTAAATGGGCCTGGTGCCATGCTGACAAGATCCTTGGGGGGCCTGGGCTTAAAGACCTGAAAACCTAGGGTATTGCCCTTTCCGCCGAATGGATCTTTCATTCCTTGGAGGGTAACAGCCCTTGGAAAGTGCTTGTCAGGCATAACATTGAGAGAGGCTTTCCCAAGAAAGCTAAGTCTTAGAAAAACCTCCCTTTCAGTGATCTTCTTTTAGGTAATTTCCCTATTGCTGTGCAAGGTTCTGTGGTCTTCAAATCAATATGGAAGGCCTGGGAACATGTTAGGGATCATATCTCCAACAAGGACTGTTACTTCAATGATCAACTCCATGGAGAAAGATCTATTTGGTGGAATTTGGTCATCAATGGGAAGCCCCTTGCTTTATCCCAAGGATGCTCTGCCAGATCCTGGGCTAAAAAAGGGATAAATCAATTTGTGGATTTGTTTGAGGATGGTCTCCTCCCCTTGTGGGATGCCATTAAGACCAAATATGACATTCCTGACTCTCAGAAGAAAACTTACAATATGATCCTTCAAGCTGCTAGAGATCTCCCCTCTTTATGCCATGTTGATTCTCTTAGACATCTTAATTGCAAGTGGCCAGGGGGAGTTGTTATGGCTAGCCTCAAGGCCAAGAACATCTACTCTGTTATTAATCAAACTAATGATATTATTGTTCATGTGAACTCTGTCTGGTATTCTTCCTTTGATACTAAGATGTGGAATAAGTTGTTTCAGTATTTATGGAGAAGTCCTATTGAGCCAAAAATTAACTGTTTTAAATGGCTTGTTCTGCTTGATAAGCTTCCTGTTAAAAGCTTTAATTCTGATTCTGACTTGTGTAGCATTTGTAGACTCCCAGAAACTGGGAGACATATTCTTTTCGATTGTTTATTTGCTAAAGAAATTTGGAGTATGTTTGGTGTTATCTATCCTATTACTGTGAGCATTCTTGACATGATTACTGGTTATATATCTGGTCTTCCTAAAGATTCGAATCTTTTTTGGAATATACTGTCCTCTAACATTCTTTGGCAGATATGGAAATGCAGGAACGAAGAGAAGTACCAAGGTAAGCCAAGGGCTCTTACTGAGTTTTTCAGGAAACTCACATATTTTAAAATCTTTCTGCAGGTTCAAGTCACCATGATGATAGAGAGAAAGAAGCTGGAAAGATTTCTCAAGACTGGTCACGCGTCCTTCTACTACTATGAGCTGAAAAATGGATACCTTTGGTGGAGATCGTTGGAAGATCTTCACGCCTTTGACCAAGCTTGTGACAAGCTCAGGAAAGAAATCAGGAAAAATGCAAATCCCAGGATGGAAGAGCTCTCCTTGCTGTCTCAGGTTCAAGCGCATAAGAATATAATCTGGATGGAAGGCCCCCAAGGCTGGACTGCCTGGGTCGATGATTTCTATGATATTCTTCACTAGTTGGTTATCAAGTACCTTTATGTATTGAGCTGTTTATTCTGTTACTCTGATTTTTTGGCGGCAGTCGGAGGTTAATCCTCCCTGAGGGACTTCCTTTTGAACTCTATTGTACTTTTTTGTTCTCCTTATGCTTAATAGAAAAAAAAATTTCATATAAATAATATCACTCGAATCTTATTCTTAAATAGGCCGCCGTTTCCTATGGAAGTGCCATGCTCTATGCATTTAAACAAGTCCCGCTCCGGTGTTATTCGCCTCAATCGCAGTATAGAGTTCCTTCCCATCCCGGAAATATGGTTTTAAGTATTGATTTGGATGATTGAAAACCAGTAAAAAATACCAATCTCACATGTGAAGCCCACCACATAAAATCGTCCTTAATATTTTTTTTCATTTTTATATCTACTTAAAAATTCTCAAGTTGTTTAGTTTACTAAGATGGAAAACTAGAGTAAACCAGCAATTTCTTGTCTCAAATCCTTGTTTTTGTCAGCACGAAATTGAGCCATTCAATGTATTCTCAGTGTTGAGGGCTTTCTATGTATCACACAGTGCAAAGAAAATGAAGGTGAAGAGCTATGAACACGCTCGGGTGATGGGCGTCATCCTAATCTTGGGAATAGCTCGCCTGCATTTGGAAAATGACAGCCTTGCCCAGAGCTCACTGAATATCGTGGCAGTGACGACCGATCGTTTTACAGAAGTTGAGGAGCACAGTAAATCTGTTGCAAGTATGGCGTCTCCATGGCTTAGTGATGGCAATTTGTGGGTTCCTGCAAAGAAATTCTCTCTTCCACTCTCTGGAGAATGGGAGCAGGAGATGGGGTCTGCGCGTCTTTTACCTTTACATTTCCAAAAGGAGGACAAAATTTTCAAATTGGCTTCTTTATCTCTATATCCCCAAGTTTCAGATTTCCTTAATGGATTCAAAAGAAGTCAGATTTCCAAAGTTGTGAATCTCACCGCATCCCTATGCTTGCACATATCCAATAACAAAAGCAGTCCTAGCAATAACAAGATCTGCCGGACAGGTTATGAGAATCAGCCGAGCATACCTCAACTTTACATGAGCTTCCAAGGAATTTTCACAGAATCAAATAGCGGTAATCAGAATCTGTGTATGTTGGGCAAATCGAAGGTGCCCTGCGGCATATTAATGCTTCTGCTCGCTTGAAATGGTCGGCCCCTCCACTGGTTGAAGATGACAAAATTCTACTTCACCTGCAGATTCCGCCTAGCATTGGGCTAACGACTAGAAAGATTGTTGCGCAATTGGCAAGCTTCCGTGCTTCAGATCATCCCATGTTCTTTGCTACTGTGTATATCACATTCCCAGTGGATTACTCGCCGCCCTACAAATTCATTACAGACAGCATGGTTGAAAGCGCTTGCAAGGCGCAGGTCCATAAAAATAAGTTCAGAGATCTGGAATTGTACCAAGGGAAATCTCGATCGTGCCAATTCTTGAGGTTAATATCTGAGCATTGGACTTTGGAGGGGATCCCAAATTGGCAATGCAAAGGGCCGGTAGAGTATTGTAACAGGGTTGGTCCTTTCTCCAATCAAGGGGGTTTCAGCAACTCCGGGATTTTTATTAAAAGATTTGAATGCTTTCAATCCAGTGCACAACCAGATTACAATATAAGTGCCGCTATTAGTATTGTGCCTGCAGTAGAACACAACACCAGGAGTTCTGGATTAGGATCAGTCAGAGAGAAGCAAAACACTATGTGGATCCAAGGAATATGGAGAAAAGCATCCCCTGGTAAGATTTGTATGCTGGGATGCCTTGCATCTACCCCAACCCCTGCTTGTGATTTTTTGGTCTGTCTCTACATTCTAAAATTTCTTTCGCTCCAGCAGCGCAATATGGTAGTGGGCTTTATCTCTAGCGTTCACAAGGACTCCAAGGCCTTCTATCCTCTTTCCTTTGAGCACCCGATACAGCCTCATATACCTCTGCCCCGTGGATTCTATGGTGAAATGTCATACCGCTACACCAAGTATACAATTGCAGAATTTCTCACTGAGCACAAAAGTTCAAAGGTTACGGGTGATCAGGTTAGGTGGTATTTATTCAGGTATCCCTGGAAGAAAGTAGGACGAGCAAGGGATAGTTTTTATAGCTTAGGCAGAGATCTTTCAGTGCATTCAACCATCGCTTCCACGGGAGTAAATCCAAGTACTATGATGAATTTGGATATCATTGCCATTGATAAGTTTGTGGGTATGGATTTATCAGATACATCATTCGGTTAGACCTATGGAAGCGAAGCGTGCTTCTTGAAGCAGGAAGAAACCTCTCAAGAGGAAAGACCGTTACTCAAAGTAGCAGCGCAGCTCAAATTGCAGGGGATTTTTCCTACCCTGTTCAAGCTATTTGTCGAGGGTGTGTACGATCCGCAAATGGGCAAGATGAATCTTGTAGGCTGCCTGGATATTCGGGATCGGACAGAAATTCTTCACAGCAATACAAGCAATGATGTTGAAGATGGCCTGGATTGCTAAATTCAACTGAAATTACAATACCCACCAACGAATTTCAGCCTTTTGATAGATCGGTCTGTGAAAGTGTCAATCAGAAGCAACAGAACAGAGAGCGATCCACTTCATTTCAAGCCAGTTGAGTTCCACACAGCACAAATCTTTTACATTGGAGAGACAGCAGAGGCGATTCCTCGCAGAATTTTGGAGCCGATGCTGAGTATTTTGTCTCTCTGCCTTGAAAGTGCCTGCATATTGAGTCAGTTTCTGTATGTTAGGCACAATGCACAGACAGGTGCATACACTTCACTTGTAATGGTGGGCATCCAAGCTCTGGCTTACGGTATTTCACTCACAACTGGGATAGATCACTTCTATTTTGCAAGTTCAGATTCCCCTTCTAAAGGCTTTTGTCCAACGGAACAAAAACATCATCCCCTGTTTGATATCCTAATCAATGCCATGCTTTTGCTTGCATTTGCCTTAACAGTAAGACTTTTCAAAACAGTTCGGCAATCTCGTCTTCGTCTCACCCAAATACCAAGCGAAAAATGGCTGTTGCTCTGGAGCGGAGTTATGTACGGCATTTGTTTTGTCATAGAGATTTGTGCTTCCATTACTAAAGCCCGCCGTAATGTTGGAACAGAATTCGTCTCTTCTGTCAATTACGGTTTGACTACTGCGCCTGTGAAGATGGATTGGAAGGAGGCGGTTAGACGATGCGTGCAATTGATTCAGGGTTTCTTTTTGGTACCTCAAGTTTTTTGGATGTCTGAATTGAAATATAAGGGTAAATCTCTAAGGAAATTTTTTTACTATGGGATTACTGCTCTGTGCGTCTTTCCTCAAATATACAATTACGCGTACAATCGCCACTTCCAGCCTGAATTTGGGTCGATGGCCGCTGTTGTTTTCGCTGTCGTCGTTTACCGCCGGCAAACTGGATCTGAAGACTGAGGACTGAGGAGGTAAATCGAATATACTGCTCAAATCATGAATAACCAGATTTCTCATGAGAATAATGGTTAATGATTATAACCTAATGTATTTCGAATTTTCAGTCTCCTTAGCCTGTGCAAATGTACTTTTAATTGGTTCGTTGAATGGCTTTTTAATTACATTATCATTTGCTATTATGTTTAAGGTTTAATTTATTTGTTTCATCTTTAGTGGATTGTGTAATTTTAATACTAATTTTACATAAATAATTATTTGAATTTGACATATTATTTAGGAGGATGATGATAAATCATGTAAAATTTGTTATAATAGCTAATAGAATTAGTTTTTACATTCTTAGTCTATTATTATAAGTACAAATGAGAATACATCAAGTTCACCTTCTCATATAATACAAATGTACTCAAAAGATCGCACTTCATTTATTCATTGTTGTATATAATACATCCACTTAATTACCTATTATATTTTCATATTATCTCTATTTTTTATCTCAAACATAAATATAAGCTCCAAGTCATCTTTGCCAATCAAATAGAATCTTTCCCTCGACCCACATTTATTTAGTCATAAGTCAATGATTAGCTATAGGTCAACTTTATGGTCTCACTCTAATTTTGTAATGTGTTTCATGTAGGGCAATAGGTGTACTATGTAGTTCAAAGGTATATCCATCAAAATTTTTAATTTCAAGGTCCTTTGTGTGTCCGTTGGTTTTATCTTCTCAAGATTATTTGGTCCTTAGTCTTTAATCATGTATGTGATTTAGTTTTTCCTCCGTCATGTATTATACAACCCACTCAACAATCTAAACAACTTGATGCCTTTGTGTTCTTGTGCATGTATGAAACAATTTTATCTATGTTTCCTCTCACTTAGCCAAGATCAAGGCCAAGATGTCCAGATGTGCTAATATTAATTACTTTTCTCAAATAAATATCTATTTCTCCCAATTTTTATTCATTCACTATTCTGTAGACCTCTAGTCAATTAGTTTGGAAGATCTCTTCAAAATTAATGCAGTATTATGTGTGGCCTTTATGTGGTTTGGAAAACCACTAACCTTCTAGGTTATGGAATTGAGCATCGTCATTGTTTATTCTTATGTTCATAAAATGGAGTAGATCTTGATTGAATAAGTATAGGCCCAAGAGTGCATGAAAGTCTTGCAAAATTTGAAGCTATGTAATAATGTATTGATAAAAAAACACACATAAGAAAACATTCACAAAACACATATTTTTTATTTATCAAAATGTATTTCTAACTAAAATGAGTAGATGAAGGGTCTCCTAGTTTCTACACATTACAATCAAAACCAAAACCAACAAAAAAAAGATATTTGAAATACTAAATAGTATGCTTATCCAAGCTTGGCAACCAATGGCTATTAGATAGAACATAACAACTTATATCCAAATAGAACTACACACACTATCCTAAGATAATAAAGTTGAAACTAATTGGAACATTCTAGATTGGAAAAAAAAGAAAACAAAATCAACCTTACTAAAATACTGAGTTAGGGTCTAATACTGGGTACAAAGGGACTATCTGTGTATTCTAAATTATAATAGATTGGATCTTCTTATTCAGATGAACAACGATCCTGTAAGAAGCATCTCTTCCAGGTTAACTCAATAGAGCAGGGCTGAGGAACAATCTAAAGTAGCAAATGAATGGGCCACCAAATTTGGAAAGAGAACCCTATATTCTAGAGATAAAGAGTCAAGAACCATGGATGTGACGAGGCCAAAACTCAAGAGACCCATAGAAGTAGCCACATGAGAAAGAGGATGAGCCTAAGGCACTAAAATAACTAACTTATAAGGAGAAGGAGGCATTGAGTCATGTAAAGAATCTTACTCAACATTTGAAGAAAAATAGAAATGGTAAAATGTAAGCAGTTACTATCCTTTGACCAAGTGGGGAAGAGTACTAATGAGAATCCTAGGGGCAAGAAGAATCCAAACAACCCATAGAAAAACCATCTCTACTCTAGAAAGAGATCCCTTCATAGTCCAAAACTTTTCACCACAACATCACACCCACCTTCATGCATATCTCAATATGAAGTTGCTTTGAAAGTTCCATATCCACTAAAATTTGAGCACAAGAAGTATGAGAGAAATAACTAGTATTAGGGTCCACCTTGAGAAATTGATCTGGCATGTTACCAATAGCTTTGTATGAAAATTTACACCAGAAATGAAAGGGTGGTAAGGAAACCTCACCTAGATAGGAGAAACCAAAATAGATTCAATTGGGAGGTTGAAAGTGTTGAACACGCCTAAATACTAAGAACAGGGGGGGTGAATTACTATACTCAAAACTTTAACCTTTAGCATAATTGAAATTCAAAACCTTTGAACAAATCAACAATAAAGAAAGACAAAGAAATGAGCACCAATGCACAAGATAACATAATATTTATGTGGAAAATCCTATCAAGGAAGAAACAAGATGAGTTAAATCTCACATTATATGAATGAGTATTATAGTTTATTTTACAGCTCAGTAGTTAAGAAAACACGGTACTCTTGGAAGACTTGCTACAAAGATCCACTGTCTCTGAGCATGACACAAGGACCTACTAAGGAGCTCCACTATCTTAGAGTAGGATACAAAAAACTTCAAATTATAATGAATAAGCCTTCTATTCATAGCTTCCAACAATCTCCTTAGAATTTAGATGCCCTTGACTCATTGCCTCAAGTAACCATTTGAAAATTTAGCTTTGAAATTTTCACCATTCACATTTACTGCTTCATATTTTTCTTCTCACAATCCTCACACTACTCTATAGATGGACATTCATGAAATATGAAATTGAGCATTACTTTACATGCTACACCTAATCCTAAATATTCTTCCAACCAAGCATCATTCTTTAGAGCTTCGCGTCTTCTTCCAAAATAAATTATCCAAACTTTTATGTGTTAAGGAACTTGAAATATTTATTTTTGTGATGCATATCTTATTCTATATTTTCCTAATTAGGAAAATAAGAATGATTCAATCCTCCACATAGATTTCTTGCATGGGCTTGTGCTCTGTAGCATGAAAATTCTCTATTATTCATCACATTTTCTCTTAATGTAAGATTTAATAAATGATTTAATATTAAAGAACTAGTTATTCATTTTCTCATAATATTGTAAGATTTGATAAATGGTTTAATATTAGATAAAAATGGTAGAAACCAAGCTTATAGAAAAAATTAAGAAAAAAAATGGTTAGAATGATACCAAAGGAGCCTTGTGCAAAACTGAAATGCCAAAGATCTTGTCTAGAGTCATTTCTTATTACTTTTCCTCTCTCTTTCACAATGTTGAGATGCACGTCAAGTCTAAACATATAAGATATGACTTTCTCATTGTAATTGTTCCAAAGGAAAACAAAAAATATTTTGCTCATGTTTATTAATGCTAAGTTAAATCAATGTCAAAGGTACCTCATTCCAAAAGTATAAGCTTATTTTATGTGTCTTATAGTATCATGAATTCTACTTCGAATGAGAATATAATTTATAATAAAAAATACATACTCACAGTGATGGTGTTAAATAATTACAATAATTATTGAAGAAGCTCAATTAAGGTTGTAATTTTAAGTTGTCATTTAAAAAAAACTAAACAGGTTAAGACTCATAACAACCTCTTTGTATGCTAGTGTGTTTAAATACATTCAACATGTATATTAAAGTTATTAATTAAATATATTTTTATTTAAATTTTTAAAGATATATGAAATTTTTTATTAAACATATCCTGATAAATATAAAATTCTAATTCAATAAAGGAAATAATGAAAATTAAATAAATAAATAAATAATGATAATAAAACCCATAGTTATAAAAATAAACCAAGAGACCACCCTTGGAAAGATTCTATAGATGGAATTGCAACTAAAAATAAACTATTTGTCTAGAAAGAAATTTCTCCATTGGATCTCTACAAGTAGAGATAATATATGGGGCTATCTTCTTGAAGATTTACAAAAATAATGAATTGGAATTGGAAATTTCTATTGTAATTCTAATGGTGACATCTTTTTGTAACATTGCAAATTTGAATATGAAAAAGGGCTTTCTAATAGTTATCAAAACAGTCACCACAGAAAGTAGATTTAGTTGAAATGTAAATTGATATATTGAAGAACTTAAAAATTAAAAATTAAAATTTAGTTTTATCAACTTTATATATTACTAAATACATTTGATCTTTATTAAGTGACTAACTTAGCTCTTGAGAAGGTTTAGAGAAAAAAAATAGTGTTTCAATCAATTTAAATTCTCATTTCCCAAAAGATATTATATTCCTTCTTTATTAGCTATTGTTATTTCTAGTTTATAGTACATTTTCTATCCTTGAGTTATACCATATTGACTTGGGAAAGTGACTTCTATGAACTGAAATACAATAATATGGAAATACAATATACTATTTAAGAAAATAAAGTCTATTGGTATGATATTAGTTGCTCCCTATACATTCTAGAAAGGTCGCGGCTATTCTGGCTTTAAAATAGATTTTTCGTACAGTGTGTTAGCGATGTGTTAGTCAATCGTAGTCATTTATTGCACAATCGACGGTGTAAAATGTGCGATTAACACGCATGTTAGTCAATCCGTACTGTCGTTTTGGAGCCAGAATAAACACGTCCTAGAGAACCAAGTTCATACAAAATATTTTTTTAATGTATTTTATATAAAACCCCTAGAAAACCTTGCCCATTTCCACAATGACAAAGTTTTGCTTCTTTTATAAGAATAAAGAATAACATGAGGAGCCCAACATAATTTAAGAGTCTAAAACTATGTTGAATCACTTCTATGGTACAAAAAAAGATGAGGCACAACTATCTAACATGTTGCAAATCTTCCTATTTTTAGATTAAAATTGTAATAGGCTAACATGTAATTTTTAACTAAATTTTAAATATGTATTATTCAAATATTTTCAAAATAAATATTTTTTAAAATTAATTATTTAATTATTTTTTTCAAAAATATTATTTTGAAACTAATGATCTCATAATTTTTTTATTTTGATTATATTATTTATAAATATTTTTTAATTATCAAAATTAAAATTAAAATATCACAAATAATTATATAATTAGATAGTTATTCTATAAATTCAACCCTCTTCATCATAATTAAATTTTCAAATCTTAAAAGATATTTACATGGAAAAAATTGAATGACTTAAATCACACACTAAGCTTTGGCTTCTAGATTTAAAAATGTTAATGACATTCTCTAAGTTTAATATCTTACTTAATGTGTGATTTAAGATTGGACAAAAAATTGTCTTCAGACTGGTTAAAGCACTTCGTTGGTGAAGCGGCCACCAAAGTTCAAACCCCTGCTAGACCCTAATTGTGGCCTCACCTGTTCAAAGCTCTGAATGGTTAAACTTTTTACAAAAAGACTGGAATATTCTTCACAGATATGCCGCCATTTACTACGGATGTGCCATGCTCTGTACATTAAAAGAAAGTCCCGCTCAAATATTGTCTGTCCAGTTCATTCCAATATTCTGTTATTTCCTCTTGTATGAATCTCCTTTCCATCCTGGAATCCTGTTTTAAAATATTTGTTTTCGACAATACAAAACCAGTCAAAATTACCAATCTCACATGTGAAGCCCACCAGCTGAAATCTTCCTGACTTTTTATTATCAGCACTATCGCATTGTAATCTGATTAAAAATTGTCAAGCTGTTAGATTATTATTTGTCTATTAAGATGGAAAATTAGAATAATGCAGCTGTTGCCTCTCTTACATCCTTGGCTTGGTCAGCAAGAAATCGAACCATTAAAGGCATTCTCAGTGCACATTCCCTGTGTTGAGATTTATCAACATGTATCACACAGTGCCCTCCAGGTTGAAGAAAATGAAGGTGAAGTGTCATCGTCACGCTCAGGTAATGGGTTTCATCCTTATCTTGGGACTTGGTCGCTTGATTCTGGAAAACTCCAGCCTTTCCCGGAGCTCACCTTCTGTGGGAAAATTGATGATTGAAGTTGAGACAGTGTTGGCAGATAAATCCAATCGGTTTTCAGAAGTTGTGGAGCAGTGTGCCTCTGTTGCAAGTGAAGCGTCTCCATGTCCGCATGATGGTCGTTGGTCGATTCCAAAGGAACTGTCTTTTCCACTCACTGGAGAATGGGAGCAGGAGAATGGTTATGCACCTCTTTTACATTTACATTTCCAACAGGAGGACAAAATTTTCAAGTTGGCTTCTTTATCTCTATATACCTACTACCCAGATTTCCAGATCAGCCTCAGCACCAAAGTTGCGAATCTCACCGCATCCCTATGCTTGCACATATCCACTAATGAAAGCAGTCTTATGAATAAGTGATAAAAAACAACAGAAATACAGATAGGAGACAGGAGAATAGACATGGGAGAGAGAAATACAGAGAAACCCATAAATGGGCTCTACTGAACACAGGCCCAGTCTATTATATAAATAGCCAAATACATATTTAATGTTTCGAAGACTCTAGAGAAGAGTTAGATGCAGATTTAATTGTGGATTGGTGAAACAGTGTACACGTGAATAATGTGAACTGAAGTCTCTAGAAGTTACTCGGTGTATAGTGGATTGGAGACACTGTTTGGTTGGTAGGTGATAATTAATTTATTTGTCAACATCCCCCCATAAATTAATTATCAAATTGTTTTTGATATCCCTCCATAATCGAATTAGGATGGGTCCTGGTCTCAAGACTTTTTAGGTACCCATTTACAACAAATTCTGTTTCCCCTAATCACTTTGGGTTTTCACAGTTTACCCTTAACTTATTCACTACAAACTTCTCTTTTGCAATAACTTTTGGGTTTTTAACCAGTTCACCCATAACCATTTGGGTTTTCCCCAACTGATACAATCACTTTGAATTTCACATTGCTTTGGGTTTTTTTATCCAAACAAGTGGTTTTGGCTTACCACAAACCATCACAAGAGACTCAGCTCTAACATAGTTCCAATGACCATCGCAATGCGGAAACTTTCATCACTTTGGAATTTTTTCCTAAAATTATTGAGTCCATATAAAAATAAATCCATCTACCGAGACACATGGGTAACCAGCCACTGTGCTCGCTAGTTCTATAGGAATTCTTTTCACATACATGGTTCATCAATAATGTATAGCAGAAACTTTGAGGTGTCGGGTACCACTGATCATACACCCCCTACAACAACTTAGATACAATACATACTTTAGATTTGCCATTTGCCCAACAAACATAAACCCATTTACATCTCAATACTATGAAAGATTTTCTCAATTTCCAACAATCTTCTTTTACATAACCACTTTTGATGCAACATTGCCTTCACATTTAGACACATAAATTTTCTCACCACCGATCAAAACACTTAGCACATTATGCTATCACAGCTAACTCCATCTAATATCTATAATACACTCACACATGATCATAAAAACCAAGCCTATATGCATCACCAAGGACACAGATACACAAGCCAAAAGAAAAAACTTACAGCTAATAATTATCACCACATTCTCCTTTTCATTGTTTGAGATATATTCAATAATGTTCAATCCATGATCAATGCTTGGACTGGGGCTGCTTCTAAACACCACTATACCCGACTTCTTTTTTTCACGACTTCTAGTTTCCTTGGCAGTGACAGAAATATCTTCAAACCATAGTGCGGCAGCATCCGGCTTCTATAGCGGCTTTGCTTTCTCAAACAACGAACAAGATCTCCCACAAACATTCTCTTTTTTCTACGATGACAATGATCTCTTTCTGGAGGCTCTTCATTATGCCCCACACAATCTCTTCCCCATCAATAGCTCCTTCAGGCTGCAACTTCTCCAAAATACAAATAGAGAACAGGCTGCAAATTGCAGCACTATACACTGTTCAACATTCTCTTGAATCCTCTACTGACCTGAAGATCTCTTTATATCAGCCACCTCTGAAAAAACAAGCCGATCTGCTAGGCACAGAAAACAGAACAGAAGGAAACTTAAACATAGCAAAGGATTATTCAACGCAACTCATAGAAAGCAGCCAGCACAAATTTAATACTCAGTCACACAACCCACAGCCCACAACTCGCTTGTTGCTCTGATACCATGATAAAAAACAACAGAAATACAGAGAGGAGACAGGAGAATAGACATGGGAGAGAGAAATACAGAGAAACCCATAAATGGGCTCTACTGAACACAGGCCCAATCTATTATATAAATAGCCAAATACATATTTAATGTTTCGAAGACTCTAGAGAAGAGTTAGATGCAGATTTAGTTGTGGATTGGTGAAACAGTGCACACGTGAATAATGTGGACTGGAGTCTATAGAAGTTACTCGCTGCATAGTGGATTGGAGACACTGTTTGGTTGGTAGGTGATAATTAATTTATCTGCCAACAATAAGAAGATCTGGACAGGCTATGAAAATCAGCCAGGCTTAACTCAACTTTGTATTAGCTTCCACGCGATCAGAAGCTGTGTATGTTGGGTAGCCCCAAGGTGCCCCTGCGGCATAGTAATGTTTCTGCTCGCTTGCCATGGCCGGTTCCTCCGCTCGTTGAAGATGACCAAATTCTACTTCGTCTACACATTCCGCATAGCAATGGGCTAACCCCAGGAAAGATTGTTAGTCAATTGACAAGCTTCCGCGCTTCAGGAAAGATTGTTGGTCGATTGATCCATCGATAATACCTTTCCATTGGATTACTCGCCGCCCTACAAATTCATTACAGATAGCATGGTGGAAAGCGCCTGCAATGAACACTCAATGCTGCGAATTAATAAGGTCAATATTGGAGTATTGGACTTTGGAAGGAATACCAAATTGGCAATGCAAAGGCCCAGTAGAGTATTGTAACAGGCTTGGTCCTTTCTCCAATTAAAGGGGCTTCGGCAACTCCGGGATTATTATTCGAAGTTTCCAATGCTTTGAATTCGATGAAAATTCAGATATCAATATCAGTGCAGCTATTGGTGTTGTGCCTGAAGTAGAAGACAACAGCGCGAGATCTGGATAAGGATCAGTCCGAGAGAACCTCTTTCGCTCAAGCAATGCAACTTGGTAGTGGGTTTTATTTCTAGCTATCACAGGGACTGCCAGGCCTTTGATCCTCTTTCCTTTGAGCACCCAATACAGCCTCCTATATCCCTGCCTTATGGTCTCTACAGGGAAATGTCATACCACTACACAAAGAATAACATTGTAGAATCTCTCTTGGAGCAAAAAAATTCAAATGCTATGGGTGATCTGATACGGCGGCATTTATTCAGGTATCCATGGAAGAAAGTAGGACGATCAAGGGATAGTTTTTATATCTTAGGCAGAGATCTTTCAGTGCGTTCAACCATCGCTTCCACAGCAGTAAATCCAAATACTATGATGAATTTAGATATCATAGCTATGGACAAGTTTGTGGGGACGGATTTATCAAATCCATCATATGGTGCAGGCCAATCGTGCCTCTTGAAGCAAGAGCAAATCTCTCAAGAGAAAAGGCCATTACTTAAAGTG
Organism: Cryptomeria japonica; assembly: GCF_030272615.1. Classification (NCBI taxonomy): domain Eukaryota; kingdom Viridiplantae; phylum Streptophyta; class Pinopsida; order Cupressales; family Cupressaceae; genus Cryptomeria; species Cryptomeria japonica. The sequence continues at coordinate 173,314,497 of NC_081408.1, read as the reverse complement.
GCAGCACAACTCAAGTTGCAGGGAATTTTTCCTACCCTGTTCAAGCTATCCGTTGAGGGTGCGTACGATCCGCAAACAGGTAAGATGAATCTTGTAGGCTGCCGTGATATTCGGGCTAGGACAGAAATTCTAAACAGCAATAGTAGCATTGATGTAGAAGATGGACTGGATTGTCAAATTGAACTAAAATTACAATACCCACCAACGAAATTCAAGGTTTTGATAGATCGGTCTGTCAAAGTGTCATTCACAAGCAACAGAACAGAGAGCGATCCCCTCTATTTCAAGCCAGTGCAGTTCCATACAGTACAAATTTTGTACATTGGAGAGACAGAAGAGGCGATTCCTCGCAGAATTTTGGAGCCAGTACTGAACATTTTGTCTCTCCGCATTGCAATTTCCTGTATAGCGACTCAATCGGTTTATGTTCTGCACAATGCACAAGCAGGTGCATATATGTCACTCTTGATGGTGGGCACCCAAGCTCTGGGTTTCGGTATTTCTCTCACAACTGGGATGCATCACTTCCAGTTTGCAAGCTCAGATCCCCCTTCTAAAGTGGGCCATTATACCTGTTCAACGGAAGAAAAGTCTTCTCCCCTGTTTGATATCCTAATCAATGCCATGCTATTGGTTGCATTTACCTTCACAGTAAGACTTTTCCATACAGTTTGGCAATCTCGCCTTCGTCTCAGCCAAGTACCAAGTGAAAAATGGGTGCTGCTGTGGTGCGGAGTTATGTACGGCATTTGTTCTCTGATAAAGATTTGTGTTGGCACGGTCTTTACACTACGCCTGTGAAGATGGATTGGAAGGAGGCCATATGTGGGATTATATTGTTTCAGGACTTTATTCTCCTTCCTCAAGTTTTGTGGATTTCTGAAAGGAAACATAACGGTAAATCTCTGAAGAAATTATATTACTTTGGGATTACTGGGCTATGCCTGCTTCCTCAAATATATAATTTTCTGTACGATCGCCATTCTCAGCGTGGAAATATAAGATTTGGCTCAATTGCCGCCGTGGTTTTGGCTGTCGTCAGTTACCTCCAGAAAACTGGATCAAAACACGGAGGGCTGAGGAAGTAAAGGGAATGTAATGCTCAAATCATGAATAATGGTCAATAAATAACCGTTGATGTTTTTGAAGCTGACGTTCTTTTGAGAATTCAATATTTGTCCTACTTATCCATAAACACCTTTTATTAGTTGGTTAAATAATACTTAATGAATCTAATCATTAAGGTATTCGTGTTGCTTCTATTTTGAGTATTCAATTTCTTTTTTATTTATATACAGGCATTTTTAATTATTAGTTGAGTAATGGTTTTATGCATTTGAATTTGAATTTACACGTATCTTAATAGTTATGTGCTAATACTATATTCCTTTTCTTAAATAAATTTTTATTGCTCTCGAATGTTCTTCATTCATTATTCTATATATCTTTAGACAAGTGTTTTGGGATATCTATTTAAAATTAGTGTCTTTCACATGATGGAATTGAGTATGACCCTTTTTTATCCACATGTTGCTAAAATTGGGTATATTTTGGTGGAACAAGTAGAGGCCCAAGATTATATGGAAGACCACCAAAATATGAAATTATGTAATATATTGATAACAAAACAAACATAAGAAAGTATACAAAAAAATAATATTGATTAATCAAAATATCGTACTATAAAGACACTCTTTGTTTTTCCTTCATTATCATCTTTTGTGTTACAAAGATGCATATTTATATAAGATATGCAATGACCATTGCTTACAATCCATGTTTGTAAGCTTGAATTTACTATATTACATTCCATGTACTCATGACTTGTAAATCCAACTTCTAACTTAACTTGCATTCCAAGACTCCAACTTGATTTGGCATGCCTTATATTTTACCTCATGCTTCAAAGTTATAATTTGATTGATATGACTTGTATTCTTGATTTGTGCTTCAAAATTCTAACTTAATTTGACATGGATTTCACTCTTAGCGCGACTTGTATACATGATATTAATAGATTTGTGAAATAAAAGATTAAGGGTAGTTCAACCACAATCTAACAACACTTCCTTATAATAGCCTATCCTTAGAGGACTTTAAACTCCTTCCTTGTATTGTTTTATAACATATTCACACATCCTTGAAATTTCACTTTGAACAATATCTTTATGTGTTACACCTAATCAAAATTTTCTCCTAGAAAAGAATCATGCTCTAGAACTTGATATCTCCTTGGAAAATCAATTATCTACACTTTTACATGTTCTTCGAAACTTAAAATATTATTTTATCATGATGCATCTCTCATTGTATGCGTATGTGTATGTACACGCCAATATTTGTATGTATGTATGTATGTATGTATGTATGTATTGATATATGTATGTATGTATGTATGTATGTATGTATGTATGTATGTATGTATGTATGTATGAGTTTAAATATTTTATTTTACACTCCAATCACTTATTAAAATAGTAAGTCACAATCCTATTTTATTGGCAAAATATATTTAATTATGGAAAAATTTGATACTTAAGAATTATTTAATTATTTTCCTATAATGTTATACTATTTGCTAAATGGTTTAATATTATAATACAAGTTGGTAGTACATAATGGAAACATTATGAAAATAATTTAAGAGAAAAATGGTTCGAATGATGTCAAAGGATCCTTGTGTGTACTACAACACCAAATATCTTTCCTCTGGAGTCATTTATTATTATACTTTCTGTCCAGATCACATTGTTGACACACACATCAAGTCTAAACATACATAGATTAATTTCTTATTGTAATTGTACCAAAGAAAATTTTCTCATTCTCCTCATGATCAATGATGTTAAGATAAATCTATATCATAGGTACCTTATTCCAAATGTAGTGTTTTTGATTAAGATAAAACAGGTTTTACAGAGACCCGAAACCCAAATCCAAATAAAAGATAATTAAAATCGTAATGAACCAAAGTAGAAAACACAGTCAAATGACATCAGAAACCACGGAAGCACCCCATAGTATCTAACAACAAAAAAAAGGAAAACTTAATCAAAACAACCAACATCACAAACAAAAAACAAGCCCAAAGCTTACATGAGCTCAGAAATCATTTGGATTATATTCTTGTTTATTTCTTTGAGCTTCTCCATGATGAATATCGTGGCTCTCCTTTCCTAGTTCTTGCTTCTAGTCCTGGTAGAAGGTGCAGATGGAACCTGCATATCCACCCCCTATGAGTTTATCTCCTTTTATTCTTTTTTGACTTGGCGGCTGAAGGCGGCACATTGTTGAGCTCTCTAAACAAAAAATTACTCATTAACCTTTTTAAGACCTTCTAACAACTTCTAAACATAGTGTTATTAGACAAGTATGTAGTTAGTTATATGTGACTTACAATATCTCATGATTATTAGTTAAAATGAGAATATAATTTGTAATGAGCAATATTTGGTGGATGGTGTTAACCAATTATAGGTGATGAAGCTTGATTAAGGTTGTACTTTTAGGTTAATATTTTCAACAAACTAAACTTGGCACTCACAACATCTTTTTAGAATGCTAGAGTGTTTGATTGGGTTTTACACATATACTTAAGATTTTAATTAAATATATTTTTATTTAAATTTTAAAAAATGCATAAAATCATTTTACATATCCTTTAAATTATTGTATTTTGACTCATTTAAGGGAATACAAGAAATAAATAAATCTAAAGATATAATGATAATAAAAATTGATAGTTATCAAAATAAAACTAGAGTTATCCCTTCGAAGGATTCCATAAAATTAATTTTGATGGACTATACCATTGAAAATAAAAGATTGGCTAGATGGATTTTTCCTGTAGAGTTTATCTTCTTGGGGATTTGTACACTTAATGAAGTAGAATTAGAATATTTCATTGTAATTATAATGGCAGTTTCTACTTATAACATTAAAATTTTCAATGTGAAAGGGGGGTAAGGATTCCCTAATATTCATCAATGTGATGTTAAAAGAAAGTAGTTTTAACAAGAAAATGGATTTGTATACTGAGGGAGATAAAATTTGAAAAAATAATATTGGTTTAATTAAATTCATATTTTACACAAGACATTGAAACTTGCTAGTGGATCATCTAGATAGTAAAGAAATCAATGAAAATTTCTCTTACAATTATAAAAAGCGACCAAGTTATCTTTTGTCATGTTTTATAGCCAAAAATAATGTTTTATTTAGCTTTGGTGATAATTACATCAAAGGTGTTTCTTTATTTGACATGTATGAGCTAGGGTTTAAAAATCAATGGTCAAAATTTCAAATAATGTTGCAAGATGATTAAAAAAGTTGAGCTATTGATTTAAAAAACATGGAACAAACTACAATAAAAAATGTGAAGTAAAATTTATGTGTTCCACAATGTGCATTAACTCCAGCCAACCTCATATGAAGTGATATCTTACACATCCCCTAATTCTATTACACTCTTGTGAATCAATGTACTCTATTGGGTCAAATCATATGTAAATAATGAAAACATATATGTGAGGAAGCATAACACAATAATTAATAACAAATGTCAAGTGGTTAGCTGTATCAATGATTTCTAACAGTAATTGTGAATAAAAGTCTTCATCAATTGACAAGCATACTTCGTGGTCAGAAGTACAACAACTTCTCATTTTCCCCATTTATTCCTCCCTTTACATTTGTTTATATTTTCTTACATCTATCTATCTCTACTTGTATCACAATGTCCTACTATTATATTCATATAAATGTTATTGGAGATGAGTATCTTACAAAATATACTCATTCCAATTAGGCCTCTTTGGCTTTGTGCTTTTCTCTTCATTTTCTACTATTTATGGTAGTTTATGATGGCTTGTACTCCTCTACACTAACCTTAAACAACATCAAACTATTTTATTTAGAGAACTAATTTTCTATCCAAAAACTCATAGGACAATAAAAACTAGATTTTATCAAACAATTCTCACTAAACTATTATAGTTAAATAAAAATAAATAAATAAAAAATAAAGATTGTCATGAGAAATTTTCTAGAAATACATAATACTTCCAAATATAATTTTACTAAATTGCACCTATAAAAATTTCTACCCTTTGAATATTTATCTTGACCTTTGTATATAAGAATGTTAGAAAACCTCATCCTTTTCAAAACAATAAAGCTTTGTCTATAAGAAGAGAAGAAATAATAGATCATGAGGAAGCCTATCTAACACCACAAAATGTAATGTTGGGCACAATCACTTTTATGGTACAAAAGATGAAGCGTGACTATTTAACATGTTGTAGATGTACCAATTTCTAGGTTAAATAAGGGACAATAATTTTAATATTCGCACTAGACTAACATGTAATTTTTGGCTAAATTTTAAATACATATTATTTAAAAAATTAATAAAATCCGTTTTCAACTGATAAATTAATGTTTTTATATTTTTTAAGGATTTTATCTTCAAACTCATACTATTGTATTTGTTTTCTTCTTATTTTAAGTAACTACGCAATTATAAATATTATTACTTATAAAAAATTAAAGACTTAAAAATTATGTTATCTTGAGTTTCTGAGATGGGCACAATAGAGGATGGGGGATGTGTTTCTAGGATAGAGATTTTTTTTCCAAATTTGGGGATGGGTAAGGGGTGAAAAAGGGTATAACTATATTAAATATAGGAAAAGTTTAAATTGTAGAGGAAAAATTTAAAAATTTATATTAAAAGATGGATAAAGAATATATATATATATATATATATATATATATATATATATATATATATATATATATATATATATATATATATCACATTGTACACTTCTATAACTGTCACTTTTGACATAGTATTAATGCAAAAAAATGATAACCGTCACTTTTGACATAAGTATCATCTAGAAAAGAAAGTTCATTGAAAACCCAAAAGCATTGAACCAAATCATCCAATAGTTATTATCTTTCACCTCTTATATAAGTAAAATATATATTGATCTATTTTCTTAAGAGTTCCCTTTCTCTATTTAAAAGGTCATGGCATAATAAAGCTAAGAGTTTCTTAAACAATGTGCTACTATGTTATTATTAGCTGATAGACTAGATATAGTGTGGATATTTCACACTATAATTATTTCTCATATAAAAAATCATTGCACATAAAAAAAATTTGAGTTACTTCAAAAATTTCTCATCCTATGCTTAAAAACTACCCTAAATAAACAATGTTTTCATTAGAAGTTTGCAAAAAAAATTTCATGAGAATACGAATCTAGTTGCACAAAAACCCCAATTTTTTTAGATCATATTTTTTCATACTATGAATAGATTGAATTAGCAACTATGGAGAGAATGGCTTTGGTTCATCTCAATTTTATGTTGTTGTTGGATTTCAGAATATTTTTCCTATAAAATATGCCCACTTGTCATCATGATCATCATTGATAGCAAACTGCAATTTGTACAAAATCTTAAGGGAAGTTCCTTTCCATATTTTTGGTGAGTTATTTATGAAATTTGTTTTTGCTTGATTCATTTCTAAAGTTTTGTTTCATCCTAAAACATGTTTATTGTTATCAATTAACTGAAGGCATTGTTTTTGTGGTTTTATTTCAATTTAATTTCTCATTTCACAACATATAATTTATTCCTTGTTTAGTATCTATCATTATTTCTTATTCAATATGCATTTTCTAGTCTTTAATTATACCACAATTAACTACAAAAATTTGAACCAAAAACTACACTGAATTGAGAAAGTGACTAATTACTTAAAAAAATAATGAATTGAAACACAAGATTTGGAAATGAAATTTAGTTTTTATGAATATCAATTCCATTGGTATGGTATTAGTCCATACACAAATATGGACAACCAAATTCATATAAAATCCAACTTTATCAATTTTTTCAGTATTAGTGTCACAATCCCCAAAATTATAAAAATAAATCAATAATTATGAATATCTCTTGTTTTTTTACTTTCATAATTAATACCTAGCACTCCAATAAAAATAAAATTTAATAAAATTAGAGAAAACCCCTACCAATATATTTGGGATCAAAGAAAGAGACAATTAAAAAAAAAATTCTATTGGAAAAATTGTCAATTGTCCATGTATGACCCTAGATAATCAAGTTGGAATTAAGTAATTTAATTAAAAAATGAATTGACTCAACCTAAGGGTTTGTTGTGTAAAAATACTAGATGACATTTGTAAGAGTGTGATTGTTTAAATTGCGTATACTTATAATAAGATGTACCACTAGTACACTTGTGGCAATTTTTTTGTGTGAAGAGTAGTTCAAACCACCAATTAAACTAGTAATATGCATTACTCTCACAAAAATGTCTTAAGGTTGTGGTGTAAAAAAATATGAACTACATCAATATCAAACCAATGTTAACAAAACTCAAGAATGTTGCCCATGATTAGTACCACTAGTCCATTTCCTTGCCTAGCACTTACCAATTAAAAAGAAAAAAGAAAAGGGGGGAAATTACATTTTGTAACCAATAATTTCAATAATCACCAAAAAGACCTAGATTTGATTGTGGAATGTACGTTTCGATAAAACCAAAATTAGGTGGACACTTGACAATCATAGCCCTAGACAAAAGAGATTTGTTTGATTCATCCAAATCATATTTTCTTTAGTTTATTTCTATTACTTAGAATAACATGTTGATGGCTATGGCATCCAAGATTTCTACAATGACTTACATTAAGACTCACCTCCTCATGTCGTATCAAGACCTATAAATAATTATTGATTATTAGTACACACTTTTGATGTTGTATCATAATTTAAGTATTGATAAATTCACAATAGAGCTCGAGTAAAATTCATAGGACATCCTATACAAATTAAAGTCAACATAACCATTACGTGAACCATTACAACTCCTTTTGGTGCAGGCACTAGTAGTTAACTAGGTAACTCCATAGGAAAGAGGCAGAAGAATGTGAGGACATTTCTAGCAATACATATTACTTTCGAGTATACTTTAATTAACTAATACCTATAAACAAATTTCCCTTTTAATATTTATCTAGTGCTTTGGATATAAAAACCCTAATTTTTTTTTTTCCTTTTCCACAATTATAATTTTTTTCTTCATTTAAGATGAAAAGGATAGAGCATGACGAAGCAAACACAATGTCTTAGAGTCTAAAACCAAGTTCAATCACTTCTATGGTACAAAGGATGTGGCATGACTCTCTAACATGTTGTAGATGTACCTATTGCTATGTTAAACAAGTATTATTGATGTTTATAGTAGACTAACACATGTAATTTTTAGCTAAATTTTAAATATGTATAATTCAAATATTATTAAAAAGATTGATTTGGAATCAATGAATTAATAATTTCTTATTCTCAATTTTCAAAAAAAAAATATTTTGAAACTAATGATCTTAATATTTTTTCCTTATTTAAATTAATTCAATATTATTAATTTTTTTAAAAATTGGCATTTCAAAAATAAAATAAAATACCATAAATAATTATGCAATTAAAGAGTTATTGTGTAAATTCAACCCCTCCTTTTCATAATTAATATTTCAAATCCTAAAACATAAATAGGATAAAATTATGCTCCTTCCAATTAAAAACTACATGGACCACATACGACTTATAAAAGCAAATAGTAGCTCCACAAGACCATTTTCTTATCTCAAAAATGATTTTACCAAATCTTTTTAGAGAATTTTATATTTATAGTCTTGTCGCTCTCAATGAATGGTCTGAATTTACAAGGTGAGCTCTGCTTTTAGTTAGATTCTTTTTTCCTTACGTATTGCATTTTTCTACACGCTGCTTATTTCCTGGTTTTGTTGTCACTCTGAGTGAATGGTTTGAATTTGCAAGGTAAGTACTATAGATTCTTTTTTGTTTTGTAATGGCTTTTTCTATAGTCTGGTTATTTCTTGGTTTCGTGTAGTAGGATTTTACTTCGATTTTTCTATTTACATATATTTATTCCTTTAATTTTTTTACTTTGTTTTAATCTTTTCGTCTCTTATGATGTGCACCAATGCGGGATGTTTTATTGGGCTTGTTTTTGAGCTACTCGACATTAATGGTTTTACATTTCCAGGTACTTGTTTATTTTGTTTTTAAACTTTTCAAAATTTGTAATGCATTGTTTCATACTGTCCTTATTTTTTGGTATGTTGTGCTCGCAGGATTGTTACTTTGGTTATGTCATTTAAATCTTTGTGGACGTGATTACTTTCAATCTCCATCGTCTCTATTCACTTTGAGAGGTATTTAGCTTTTCAGCATTCTATTACTAATGAAATTCTGGCTTATGTTAGAAGTGTTTTAGCTTGCTGCTTAGAACCCTAAAATATAATTTGTTTTGATGTTGTCAACAATGTTTTGTTGTGCTCCTCTCCATGAATGTGACGTTCTTTATGTGGATGCTCTATGTTGTAGTGTGAAAGTAGTCATGTCCAGAAATAGTTAAATAACATAAACAAAGTAGCAAGCCTACAAGTACTTTGGTTATGTTATTAAAGTATTTGTTCTATTTTAATACCTTAAAGAATATTTTTCTGTGACCATCTCCATGCATGTGCTTTGTTTCTCAAACAACGATGTGTTTAATGATTTTATTCCCAAGGGTGTGCATGATTGTCGACATTCTTTATGTGTGCAAAGATTGAGAAATTGTTAGAGTATTAATATATGTATATAAATCTATATGTATACGTACAAACATGTACGTATATATACATGTGTATATACAATTTTATTAAATCTCTGTTCGAATAGCTCCATTGTAAACTGTCTAAGATTTGTTGATAGAAGGCTACATTGTAGTATGAATGTAGTCAATTCCACAAACAGTTAGAAAACATAAACAAAGTTTATATATATATTTTTTATAACACATTCAAGTACTGATATATGTATATGTGCATACACATATGTACATATATATACATACATGTATGTGTACACATGTATACATATATATGAATACACACATGTACGCATATATATATGCATGTATGTACATATAGCCATCTGTGTATGTATATATACATAGGGTAAAATAAAGCTTACAACAATAAAACACTTTACATTTTATGGTTGCAACCTTCCCAACTTAAATTCAAAATTCATAGCATGCAATTCATGAAACTCACAAAACAACCTGAAAAATGCCTTCGAAAGTGCAAGTAGGTATGTCCACAAACAATTAAACAACAAATAGAACAGCCTTGAAAATTGCTTCCAAACTAGAAGTAGTGACACCCACAAACAGTTAGCGAACAGAAAGAAAGCAGCAAGCCCTGCAAGAACACGGAAGGAGAAACTAAAGAAGCTATAAACAAAATGCAATCCAAAACAAAGACATATTTAAATAAACCGCAACCTTACCTTGCAATTTCAAACCAATACAATACATAACTATATATAAGTATTCATAGTTATAGTGTTTTCGAAATACACATGTAGTTATCTATGTGCATATGTTCATATACAAAACTTTGATTTTTTTTATTATATGTATATGTACATGTGTATATGTGTACATACATCTGTATGCATTAGAATTTACTATAGTTGTGCATACCTATATTACAATCATGCTTTTCAAAATACAAAACAACTAAGAACAACAAACAATTATACATATATACACTGATGTATATATATATATATATATATATACTAACTATTATTATTCATAGTGTCAATTTTTGTGATATATATATATGTGTAGTTACATATGTGCATATGTTTGTATGCAACACTTCAAATATTTAATTCATATGTGTATATACATGTGTACATGTATACATACATGTGTATGTATCAAAAAATACTATATATAACGTATACCTATATGACAATACTAGATTTAGAAAAGCCAGGTTGCTAACAACAACTTGTGTACACAGTACAGCACTACAAAGTCAATTTATGACTTCCCACAACCAATGGTTTTCAACTAAAGTCATTTAAAAGTATATCAAAAGCTAGACATATAAGTTGAGTCAACGACTGCAACAACACAACACAACACAACAAATCGTTAGAGTTACAAATAAACACAACAAAATCAATTTACATACACAACAAGTCCTCTAAAATCACATAACCATACATGAAGGAATTTTCAATTCTCATACATTCTTCATACATAACTAATTTGCAAGGTTTAGCTCATGACTGTTACGTGAATAGACTTCATGTCATGAATGCATTGACTTACAAAATGAAACATGATCAATACTAGAAGGATGTAATCATTGATCCAGATGTAGTGCTTCTATTGCCAGAGCAGACCACTGACATTACAGAGCTGCTGCATGCAGTGCATTCCCTGCAAGAAGATGTTGTTGAAGATACCTCTATTCTATCGAATATTGATAACGAAGAACAAACTAGGGAGAATACTTCCTCATTTATCCCATAGCTACCATCATCAATACCTGAACTTAATGCAATAAAAAACATCCTCCATTTAGATAATAGCATCAACAACGTTATTCCTTGGCCAAAAATAAGTGCAACCCCTATCAATGAGTACAATACTGAGGGCCTCCTTTCCATGGCATTCCCAATGCTTTTCCCTACTGGAATCGCTTTACCACTACAACAAAGAGCAAAGCAAGTACATTTACATGAATATGCTTTGCACTTGATCAAATACTATGATCAAAGATTTGGGCAACATGTTCGGTTTAGATATTATATCTACAATCTCATGATGAGACACCAATCGTAGCAATAAGCTTCTTTCTTCATTGAGACTAATCTACAAGATAGTCTTCCACAAAATCTTTATGGTTTAAAGGAATACTTGCAAAACACACCGTCAAGTGAATTACCAAATCATATCATGCAATATGCAGCCTCATTGTGTGGCACCCGGGCATTTTGGAGCAAGTCCCGATGTGACCTTACATCAATGATACACCAGTTAGGTGCCGCTACACTATTCTTCACCTTAAGCTCAGCTAACACAAAATGGCTAGACTTGCACAAGTTATTTCCAAAGTTGAAGTCAGCTACAACACCTAACAACAAAAGACAATTTATCAAAAATTTAATCAATAATCCTCACATTATAGCTTTGTACTTACACTTAAGATTTCAAATCTTTTGAGATGAAGTGATTGTCAAAGAACTGAAAGCTATTGACCACTAGTACAGATATGAATGGCAACACCGAGGATCTACACATATACATGGCTTCCTTTGGTTACCACGTGCACCAAATGTTGATAACCTTGACTGGTCAGATCCTGTGAATATCCAATCAGTTAAACACTTCTTTGACCAGTACATCACAACATGGAATCCATGTTCTATAGAAGCTCACTTGAATAGGCAATATATGCCTGCAATTTCAAATCCATGCCTTGCAGATACAGAGATCATATCCAAAATAGATCCTTGTATTGATTACACTGAGTTGCTCAATGCTGTTCAATGGCATACGAAGTGTTCAGAGTCTACCTGCTTGAGGAAAAAAACCTCAATCCTTCAATACCGATACAAAGCTCCTTGGCCTGAACAACCTGAGTCCTCACTAATATTAGACCAAACCAATAACCCATCATACAAACTAGCAAGGAATGATACCCGCCTAAATGTACATAATCCTACAATGCTCACCATATGGAGAGTAAATGTTGACTGTCAACTTGTCTACTCCAAAATAGTAGTTCTACAATATATTTTAAAGTATGCATCAAAAACTGAACAAAAGTCAGAAAGCTATATTGATATCTTGAAAAAAATAGTTGACTCAGCAAATTCAGATGATACAATCCTCTTGGCATACCAAAGGCTACTTTGTAAAAGAATTTTCCAGCGCATAGCTAACTGTGATGAACAAACTCAAACAACGATATCTTACACCTCAAACTATATGAACCGACCACCAGAATTAGCAAACCTCACTAGGCTTCATTTAGCCCAGCTATATACATACTCTGAGCACCGTAAATCATGTAAATGGATGAAAAGAAAGCTACCCACAATTATAAATGTCTACCCACAACACAAATCATTACCTTTAGAAGAGGACAATAGTTTTGAAAGTTTTTGTTGCACATAATTGCTTCTTTACAAACCATTTCGAATTATTCCTCTACATATAGGGAGCACACCTGAAGAAATTATCATAAATTGGAAACATCTTCAAAGTACATATTACATTCACTAGCATGTAAATGGTTTTGAAGAACACATCACCACAGAAAATGATGAAGAGCTGCAAGCAGAAAATATTCATCAAACAACTCAAGAAGGCCTATACGAATGGGAGTTTTTGTCACAAATGGGGGCATCAAACAACTTCAACATTGCTGCTCTTCAACTTCTTGGCAAATGTGATTTTGATCTACAGTTTGATTGGACTGCTTCTATACCTGATGAACCACTGCATTCAAAAGCATTTAACTTTATTTTAACAGAGAAAAGCAATGCATCGCACTATCTTGCCAACCCGCATTTAAATGCACCTACTAACTATGAACTTACACGAAACCAAATGATTGCACTTGATATTATTAAGACTTGTGTTGAACACAACCTACATTCTTCACCATTACGATTAATCATTCAAGGCACTGCAGGCACTGGAAAATCATTTCTAATTGACTACATACGCAGATAGTTAAATTCAAATACAGAACTTGCACAATGCCCTTTGCTTGTACTAGCACCAACAGGTGTCTCCGCATATAATATCCAAGCAACCACAATCCATGTTGCCCTTCGTATACCCATTCAAGATTACAAACCCTTAACAGGCCATTCCCTATTAATGTTTCAAGAACAATGCAAACACTTACATTACACTTTAATTGATGAAATGAGCTTTGTTGGCCCTCAATTACTCATTAAGATTGATCAAAGATTGCGAGAAGCTTTCCCTAGAAAACAACATGAATCATTTGCAGGTGTCTTAGTCATTTTGGTTGGTGATCTTGCACAACTTCCACCAGTTATGGATAGGCCATTATATGCATCGCACTCAATGGCACTAGCTCTATGGCACACATTCAATACTATTGTCACCTTGGATATTCTATTTTGTCAACAAGGCACAAGTTCTTCACACATAAGATTCCATGAAATATTGCTTAACATCTGCAACTCAACACCATTGTAAATAGATTGGGAATCCCTGCAGTTGCGGTCAACCCATGCTTTGTCACTTGATGAGAATAATCACTTCAACCAACAAAAGCATTTGTTTGCAACAAATGCAGCTTCAAGTGCACACAACATAAAAATGTTAACACAATTGCACTCACCCATTGCACGTGCAACAATAATTATCGCACATCAAAGAGATAAGCAACCACACCAAGAAGAACAACTGGCATTTGAAATTCTTCTTTCTATAGACCAGGAAATTATGCTTATTGCAAATTTATGGATAGAAGTTGGCCCAGTAAATGGTGCTTTGGGCCAAATTAAACAAATTGTCTACGATCTAGGTTCAAAACCACCTGATTTGCCAAAATATGTTGTTGTTCTTTTCAAACATTATACTAGCCCTTCATGGGATCCACAGAATGCAAAACATGTGCCAATTGCACCAATTACTAAAGGAAATCGAACACAAATTCCACTGGTAATGGCATGGGGCATTACAATTCACAAATCACAGGGGTTGACATTAGACTTTGCCACAGTTGACATTGGAAAAGCAGAAAAATAAGGCCTAACATTCACAACCCTTTCGAGAGTAAAAGCAATTGAACATCTACGTATACAACTAGACTTCAGCTACCAAAGGTACTCCTGATTAAAAGGTACAACATCAACAGTGCTTCGGAAGACAAAGGAAGCCCGGTTGCTGCATCTTTCACACAACACAGAACAAGCATACCTGCAGATGAAACAAAATCAGGTATGTGAATCAAATCTTGATTATGTTTTGATGTATTGAATCTCTTCTACTCAATGTATCAACCACAAACAATATTTCTAATTTATAGGATCAACAACACAATGAATAACTATGTAAGTCCACAACACTTTTGCATCCTCAAACCCCGCAAAAAAAAAGGTACACACATAACACCTGCCCCCAATTCAACAATTTCATCTGTTTCATGTACTAATACAACATTCTCTCTGCCATTTCACTTCTTCAATAAATTTAATATTAACTAATAATGCACTAATACAACATTCTTCTTTAACTGCACCTCTTCCATTTTATAGGTTTTACACATTTATTTGTACTTATGTTCCCTCACACTGCCACTCTTTAAATCGATTGGGTCTACTTTCAAGGTTCGCTTTTGCTGTTTACAGATGTTTATTCATTTAAGTAAATAACTTTTTTTAATGGTTTCATCCCCACTGATGTGCACCAATGCAGAATGTAGGATACTTACTTTGGTTATGTTATTTCATTGTTTGTGGACGTCACAACTTTCGGTCTCCAACCTCTTTGCCCACTCTCATAGGTATTTGCAATTTGCCTGTTCTGTTGTTAATCAAATTCTGCTTTAAGTTACAAATATTTTACTTTGCTGATAGTACCATAATATCTAATTTGTTTTGTTGTTGTCAACAATACTTTTGAATGCTGTCTTTAATGATGTCTTTAATCATTTTGTTCTCAAGGCTATGCATTGAACCGCAATGTTCTTTATTGCCAACATTTCACTCTGCAATTTTCACTCTACCAACATTCACATAGATTGGTGACTTGTGTTCTCATTGTCAGTTTTTCCTCCTTACGTTTGCTTCTCCTAGTGACTATTTTACTGGGCTTTCTTGTGAGCTTATCACCATTAATCATCTGAAGTTGCAAGGTAAAGTACAATTTTACTTAAAAAACAATTGCTTTGTATTATCTTTTCTTTATAGCCTGTTTATTTTCTGCTACCATGTGCTTGCAGGGTTCCTACTTTCTTTCTGTTACTTAAGTATTTGATGCTGTCACTACTTGCAGTTTGCAACCAATTTCCAAGGCTATGATGTCTATTGCAAGCAATGAAAGGATAAATTTGTAACGTAGATTCTGGTATTATTTGTTTTTGGACTCCAAAGTACCCGTTCTTTGCTCGCTGTAGCTCTCTTTGCTCACTATTTACCATTACAACATTCCTTCACACCTTAAATTTTTTTTCATTCAATAAATAAGCTTTCAGTAAAGAATACCATCACATCTAGCCACATCGTTGGTTTAACGGTATGTAAACCTTGCTTACTCATTCAATATATTGAATCCTCAACGTCACCTTCCAGGCTTTGTAATTTGTTCAGGATATGCTTTCTCAAGGTTTTCAATCTGTACCTATTATTCAATTCTACATTTACTTCTTGCTCTGTCTAACACCCGTCCAGACTTTTAGGTTCTCTTCAATGAAAAGACAGCTTCGCATGAAAAAAGATCAGGTAAATCCTTTTCACATTACATAGATACTCTTAAATTCCTTTCACATCTTAAACAAAACTTAATTTGTACTCTTAAAATTCACTGCAGAAAAACTACCTCGCAACAAAGAAGTACTCACATGCAACATACATGATAGTCAAATTCTGCAATTACACAGTCATCAGGTATTCTATTGCTAAAAAATACTATCTTTCAAATTTTCAAGTTTTTCAAATTTTTAACTTCACCGGATTTTTATATTATCCAAAACTAACATATATAAATGATAAAATGATGCAGGTCTTTCACCATAAACATCACATTCAATTCAACAAAAGGCTATATAACTTAACAGCATGGGGGATGGAGGGTGGATAAGAACAAGCCTCTAGGTCCAACAAAAAAATTGGTTGGGAACAATATAGCCTACAAAAAATAATGTATAACTATATTCATAACATATTCTTCATGTACATCATGCTGCATACACCAGCATGGGGGATGGTGGGTGGAAAATTGTAAAATTTGGGAACAACCATTGGTTGGGATATGTACACAAATAAATAACTCTTTCACTTTAATAAAATTTCCTTGTTCAGTTATATAATATACATCACCTCATGTCTCTTTATTTCCCTATCTTCTCTAAGCACTTTCATTTATTGGACAACCTTACCTTATAAAAATAAATAACTATGTCATTCAGAACATCATGCTACTCATGACTATATGTATAACTCTATTAAAAGCTTCTACCCTTAACTAAATTATATCGCTCATTCATATTCCTTAACAATCACACCTATCGGCCTCCCGTTGCAGGCACTTCCCTACAACTGCTAGTATTTCAAATCCTAAAACATAAATAAGATAAAATTATGGTCCTTCCAATTAAAAACTACATGGACCACATACGGCTTATAAAGCAGATAGTAGCTCCACAAGACCATTTTCTTATCTAAAAAAAGATTTTACCAAATATTTTTAGAGAATTTTATATTTATAGTCAAATAAATAATAGGACTGGAATTTTCTTCTCAAATGTGCCGTGCTCTGTACGTAAAATGAAGTTGCGCTCAAAATTTATTTCCATCGCAGTATGAAGCTCCTTTCCTTTCCGTCGTGGAACCCTGTTTTAACTATTTGTTTTCCATAATTGAAAACCAGTCAAAATTATAAATCTCACCTGTAAAGCCCAGCAGCTGAAATCGTCCTGAACTTTTATCATCAGCCTTAATAAAATAAAAAACTCTCAACCAGTTTAGTTTAATATTTGTCTATTAAGGAGGAAAATTAGAACAATGCAGCCTGTTTCTTCTCTCAACTCCTTTGCTTGGTCAGCAAGAAATCGTGGCATTAAAGGCACTTTCAGTGCACATTCACTGTGTCGAGCCCATTTGCTCTTTGAGATTTTGTATCACACAGTGCCCTCCAGGTTGAAGAAAATGAAAGTGAAGAGTCCTCGACACGCTCAGGTGATGGGCTTCATCATCATCTCGGGACTAGCTCGCCTGCTTCTGGAAACTGCCAGCCTTTCCTGGAGCTCACCTTCTGTGGGCAAACCGATGATCGAAAATGAGTTCACCTAGGACCTTTTTTCAGAAGTTGAGGAACAATGTACCTCTCTTCCAAGTGAAGTGTCTCCATGTACGCTTGATTGTACTTGGTGGGTTTCAAAGGAACTCTCTCTTGCACTCCATGTACATTTCCAACAGGAGGACAAAATTTTCAAACTGGCCTCTCTATGTCTATATCCCCGCTACTCAGATTTCCAGTACTTAACACCAAAGCTGCGAATTTCACTACATCTCTATGCTTGCAGATATCCAATAGAAAGCACTGTTATGAATAACAAGATCTGGACAGACTATAAAAATCGGCCGGGTATAACTCATCTTTGCTTGCCTTCCAAGGAATTTACGCAGAATCAAATAGTGGCGATCAGAAGCTGTGTATGTTGGGCCGATCTAAGGTGCCCCTGCAGCGTGGTGATGCTTCTGCTCGCTCGAAATGGTCAGCGTCTCCACTAGTTGAAGATGACAAAATTCTACTACGCCTGCAGATTCTGTTAATGTTGTCAAGCCAATCGCTTCATCTTCCTTAATCGCTGCCTCTTTATCTTCTGTCAATCGCCTCATCTTCCTCCGTGTGATGTTTTTTATTCTCTGTTCTTCTTTGGAGACTGGAGATATATAGAATTATTAGAAAATGCACTGTGTGCTGTGGTTATGTGTACTGAAACTGATCTAATAAAACAGAATCCCCTGCTTTCAGAGTGGATGTAGCCCCTAGTTACCAGAAACGCGATGGGAGACATCCGTTTCGCGTTTGGATGGTCGAAACGGCCGTTTGGAAGTCGTGATTTTCGTTTTTCCACAATTTAAACAAAAGTTTAGGCATTTTTATCTTTTTTCCAAGCATTTTTATCTTTTCCCCAACTTGGAGGTGGAGTTAACATTAGGTTATAAATGCAAGCTAGAGTTTATAACTACCAATACTGGAGTTTACATTAATTTATAATTTTTTAATGACCAGTTAACTATCATACATTTATTTTTGTCGTGGTGGTTTTATTATATTCATTGTGAAAAGTGTTTTATATAAATTATTTTAAAATGAAAGAATGAAATTAAATATTTTTTTAACAATGTTTAAATTTTTAATTAGAGATATGTGTATTATAGTTTTTTATTTTTAAAATTAATTTTGTCTTATTTTACAAATATATATATATACACATCTATACAATCCGTTTCTTATACACAACCTTTTAAAATTCCATTTCTCGTTGCCGTTGCGGTTGTGTTTCTCGTTTCTCGTTTCTGGTAACATAGGTTTCTCATTTCTAGTAACATAGGTAGCCCCTAGTTACAAGAAACGCGATGGGAGACATCCGTTTCGCGTTTCGACGGCCGAAACGGGTTTCCCGTTGCTAACGGCCATTTCGAAGCAGTGATTTTCATTTTTCTAGATTGCTGTTAAAATTTAAACAAAAGTTTAGGCATTTTTATCTTTTCCCCAACTTGGAGGTGGAGTTAACATTAGGTTATAAATGCAAGATAGAGTTTATAACTACCAATATTGGAGTTTACATTAATTTATAATTTTTGTACCACCAGTTAACTATCATACATTTATTTTTGTCCTGGTGGTTTTATTATATTCATTGTGAAAAGTGTTTTATATAAATTATTTTAAAATGAAAGAATGAAATTAAATATTTTTTTAACAATGTTTAAATTTTTAATTAGAGATATGTGCATTATAGTTTTTTATTTTTAAAATTAATTTTGTTTTATTTTACAAATATATATATACACATCTATACAATCCGTTTCTTATACGCAACCTTTTAAAATTCCGTTTCTCATCTCGTCACGGTGCCTTGCCATTGCAGTTGCGTTTCTCGTTTCTTATTTCTGGTAATATAGTAGTCTATTGGCGAACCACTACAAAATTTCTGTGTTCTTCTTGTTTATGCTTTTATTTTTGTCTTTCATTTATTCTGTTACAATTCAATATAAAGATTCCGCCTAACATTGCAGAATCTCTCTTCAAGAATAACATTGCAGAATCTCTCTTCAAGAAAAATAATTCAAAGGCTACGGGTGATCTAATACGGTGGCATTTATTCGATTATCCGTGGAAGAAAGTAGGACGATCGAGGAATAGTTTTTATATCTTAGGCAGAGATCTTTCAGTGCATTCAACCATCGCTTACATTGGATTTAACTCAAATACTATGATGAATTTGGATATCATAGCTATTGAGAAGTTTGTGGGGATGGATTTATCAGATACATCATACGGTTACGACTATGGAAGCGAGTCTTGAATCTTGAAGGAAGACCAAACCACTCAAGAGGAAAGGCCGTTACTTAAAGTGGCAGCACTGATCAAATTGCAGGGGATTTTTCCTACCCTGCTCAAGCAATTCTTTACAGCAATAGTAGCATTGATATTGTGTACGATTCGCAAAAGAGGAACATGAATCTTGTAGGCTGCCGTCATATTAGGGATCAGACAGAAATTCTTGACAGCAATAGTAGCATTGATGTAGAATATGGTTCAGATTGTTAAATTGAACTGAAATTTCAATACCCACCAAAGAATTTCAATCTTTCGATAGATCGGTCTGTGAAAGTGTCAATCAGAAGCAACATAACAGAGAGCGATCCGCTCAGTTTCAAGCCAGTTGATTTCCATACAGCACAAATCTTGTTGAGTGGAGAGACAGCAGAGGCGATTCCTCCCAAAATTTTGGAGCCGTTGCTGAACATTTTGTCTCTTTGCCTTGCAACTGCCTGTATAGCGAGTCAATTGGTGTATGTTCTGCACAATGCACAAGCAGCTGCATACATTTCACTTGCGATGGTGGGCACCCAAGCTCTGGGTTTCGGTATTTCTCTCACAACTGGGATAGATCACTTCGATTTCGCAAGCTCAGATCCCCCTTCCAAAGAGCAGCGATATTCGTGTCCAATGGAGGAAGAGCTTTCTCCCATGTTTGATATCCTAATCAATGTCTTGTTATTGCTCAAGAATAAATAAATAAATATCCTTACAAATTTATCAAGTGACCAAATTAGCTCTTATCATGTTTTGGAGCCAAAACTATTGTTTGATTATGTAACAATTGTCCTTTGGTTGCATTTTTTTTTCATTTCATAAGCACTAACTTAATTGACCAAGCTTCTTGTTTTATATTAAAATTGTTGGCTTCATAATTTATTTAGTCATCCTAGTGGTGAAAACTCTACACAACTATTTATGCTTACACTCAAAGGTGGTAAGCTCCTAAAGTTAGGGTCCAACTTAGACCTAGACATATGCCTCAAGGGTTCACTCTTGGTGCCCTTGCCTACATATCCCTTTGTGAGAAATTAGAGGCTTCGGGGTTTTTACTTGAATGTTAGAATGAATTCATTCTCTCTTCTTATGTGAGATTTCTGATCTCCCTCTAAACCATGGCTATTTATTAAATATAGTCCAATCCTAATATAATGATAACTATTTTCATCAAGTAGTGTACAAACATACACACTTACCTATGGGTCATATCATTCTACAATTCTCCAATTCCATAGAGAGTAATTTGAGCATACATCACCTATGTAACTAGCTCATATGCATAACACACACAATGACTATCTCAAACATTTTTCATTAAACATAGTGAGTAGATTTTGCTTAAATCAAATTACCCACGAGTAGCTCTAGCTTACACCACAAATACACAATAATGAGCTCCTATGTACATCACCAAAATGCAACGAGGACCTCTATCATACACCAGCAATACATAGTGACTGATTGATGCATGCACAATGGCTAATTGTCACTTATGCATAGTGCATCCTAGATTAAAGGAATGTTGGTGCATTGGGAATTGTACCATGGGTCACATTCTTTTGCCCATTCTTTTGCACCAATGCAACTAAAGTGAATTCGATGTATCTCAAACTGCACAAAGGGTCTACCATTAACTCAAAAAGGTCATTTATACCATTCCACACCAACATATTCCAAAATCATACTATGAGGTTGGTCTAATTGTTACCTACCTATTCTTCATTATAGTACTGTTTTCCCTTCAATCCATCAAATGGCTAAGCAAACAAGGACATCCATTGTGAACATGTTATTAGCTCCAAGGCCCACATGCTCCTTGTGAAATCTATCATGTTGTCTGAGTTGTATGACTAACAATCCATCATTATACTATGCTCCTTGACTAGTATTATTCTTAAGTCTATGCTTATTGACTACTTTCAATCCTGAACATTGACAAGCTTATCTATAAGTGAGTCATAGGATTTATCGTCATGTTATCAACTTAAATGGAGAGGGTAGCCTACATATTAGAGGTTCACATCCTCCACCGATATCAAATTCATGTAACAACCTATACCTATGCCTTATTCTATTTGTTATTTGTCTTAAGATGAAAATTAGAATCATGTATTCATCTTCTCTCAAATTATTGGCTTCATAATTTGATTTATCTATCCATCTGCTTTTATATATGGATATTTTTTAAGTATATACTCTGCATGTCAAGACCATTTTGTTACATATATACAAAGTATAATAAGAATATAATGTAGGGAAAATTGGGGTAAGCAAGATTTAAGTGCAGAGCTTAGAGGAAGTTTAATGGTCTTCTACCACATGTGCTTACTGGAGATTTAATTTCATTGCAAGAAGCCCAAATTTATGTTCTTCATTGCTCTTGGGTCCTTTGGAAATCTTGATTTCCTCTTCTATCTAATTTGAATTCTTTATTCAAGTTGGGATACTTTATAATTATCATTTCATGTTTGTGCTTAGTCTTATGAAAATTTAATATTTTAGGAAGATTTAGATGTTTGAATTATTTGCTACTAATTTCTTTGTGGCTCACTTCTCCATATCAAGTATTGGTTAAGTGTCCATGTTTCTATTGTTTCCAACGAGGTTTAAATTGCCACTAGTCCATTGTGATCACAGGCTTGTTCTTTTTGGGGAAGGACGTGTCTTCCATAGCCAACCTAGTGATTGCAACAATAGTCCCCACAAACATAATATAATTCAGCTTTCCCACCTAAACATCACCATTCTCCCAAGACTAAGCATATTGATTTGAAATCAAAGGACCAAAGCCATTCATACCTTTCACATAGTTGGCAAGATTAACCTTCACCAGTTTTTCCCAAAGGGCATGATTCTCTTTAAATTTCTCACAACTATTGGGCTCAGTTTGAATTAAATCTCCTCCCATAGTTACCATAGTAAAACCAAAGCCAAGGAGAAAGACTGGATTACACAAACTAGGATTGGAAAAAGAACAATTAGGAGTAGTATTAGAAGGATCACTTTTCCTTCAAAAACACAAGTCCAGTTCAAGATATGATAGAAGTACACCATGGACAAAATCTGATATATTTCTCATGTTAGGAAAGTGTCATACATTGAAAAAAGTTAGCCAGTTGAAACATTCCTTGCCCTACACCTAAAAATTGACCTAACTTGCAACCAATATTTTTAGTTAGAAGGCAAGAAAATTCTTGTCTTGAGCTTAAAAATCATGTAGCTCTAGAACCCTAATATTTTTAGGTCACTTTTTTGTTTACAATAAAAACACTGAAGAAACAAATATAGATAGATTAGTTTTGGTTCATGTCATTTTCCTATTGTGGTTGGGTTTCATAATATTTTTCCTACAAACATGCCTCATTTTTCCTCATTCACAATATTAATAGCATAACACATTTTGTGTTGAATCTAAAGAAAAGTCACCTTTTATTGTTTTGGTGAGGTTTTTAGGAATTCTATACATGTACAATTCACTTTTTTTGGTTTCATTCCATCCTAAAACAAGTTTATTGTTATCTATTAATTAAAGGAATTGGTTTTGCCATTTTATTTTGATTTAATTTCTCATTTCAAATATATGCTATATTCCTTCTCTAGTAGCTATTTTTTTGATAAAGATAAACAGGTTTTACATGGACCCGAAACCAAGAGTTTTACAAAACATGGCCATCAGCCAATCAGACAGAAACTAATAGCAAAACATGGGAACACCTCTGACCGAACACAAAAGCAAAAAGAAACAATAGCCAACAAAACAAAACATAGACAAACACTCAATTAACCGAGTGCACCAACTCCTGGTTTTTCTAGATGGTAGCCTTGTTGATTGCCTCCAATTCCTCCATAATGAACCTGGAGGTACCCTTATTATTGCTCCTGCTTCTGGTCCTGGAACTAGGGCCCATAGTTTTATTGCCCCCACCAACAAAGTCTTCACCGCCTAGATCTTTCTTTCTGTTAATATTGCTCTTTCTAGTTTATAGCTCATTTTCTAGCATTCAGTAATATTATATTGAACCATAGAAACTTTGAAAAAAAACAAATATCAACCTAGGAAAATGACTTCTTACTTTGAAAAATAATGAACCGAACTACAATAATTTGAAAATGAAATTTACTATTTAAGAATACAGATTCTATTGGTATGATATTAGTTTCTCCATATACAATCTAGAAAACAAAATTCATACAAAATCCACCATTATCAATTTTTTTGATAATAGTATCACAATCCTCAATGTTAAAAAAATATGAATAATTGGTGGTCATGGTTAGGAGGGACCTCAATGAGATCTCTTTGGGATTTGTAACAAGAGTAAACACAATGAAAGTAGGACAAGGTAATGGAGGCTATATATAGCTGATTGATTATATCATGAAAACTAATTAAAAATGACTTGTGACATTTGGGTTACAAGATTCGGCTCATTGGCTTGCTACACATATACTTAATTACAAAATTAGTCAACTCCGGACCTCTAAATCTTAAGATATATCTTTTATATCCTTTGGAATGAATTATGATGTTAAATTACATTAATTTATATGGTCTAGAGGGATCTGGATCAGCCAAAGAAGAATCAAACAATGATGAACATGATGAAATGTGCAAAACCACTATGTTCGCCTCCACAAATCATATTCCTCTGGAAAATCTAAACAATGAAGAGTAGATCAAAGGGAAGGTTGGCCACACACCAAGAAACATTGGAATCAATGAACTAAAGCTCCGTAAGCTACAGAAAGGATTTGCAAGATTCACACACAACAAATAGGTCCAAGCGATTCCGGTGTTCTAAGCTAGAAAACTATCTCAAAATCTGGAAGTGATAACTTGTCAGAAAATGATCCAAACATTCTGTGGTTTAGGAATAAGGAATATAATCATGTTTACAAGAAAAATCCATCTCCGCAATATTCGGTGAGCAAATTCAAGAAAATGCAGAAAGAAATGCTAAAACTGTGAAACGAAAAACAAACTAAAAATAAATGTTTTTAGCTGATGCAAGATTGCCAAGAACCAAGGATTCTCTTGTATCAGACATCCAGGGTTGTTGAAGAATTGAGTCCCTCACTTTTCTAAGGTCAGAGGAAAACCAATATGGTCCACCTATTCCTGAGAAATCCAAGATGAATCTTCAATTGGTATGTTCTTCCACTTTACAAGGTAGTCCTTATACTGACTGTTCCAGGTACTATGCCCAATCCTACTATCCAAAATGTCTTCAATCTGATCTAGTTCCTTCCGAGACAACTACATCTATAAGTCTACAATACAATCTTCAGTGAACTTTGACTTATTATACTGATGTAGATCTGCAATGTTGAATATAGGTGAAATACTCAAACTATCTGGTAGCTCTCCTTCATATGCATTTTCGAAACTGAATTTCCTCAAGATCTTGCAAGGTCCAAACTTTCTCATCTACAACTATTTATAGGTTCCAACTGGAAATATTTTTTTTTCTTGGGTACACCATCACTTCATTGCCAACTTCAAATTCCTTATGTCTTCTCTTCTCATCTGCTTCCTCCTTATATTTGTCATTCATGTCCTCCAAATGTTTTTTAACCTAAACATGTAAGGAATTCATATGATCTGCAAATTATTCTTCCTTTGCACTCCTCTTATCTTCATTATTGATATCTCGTAATTCTGATATACCCCTAGGCTGTGCTCCAATAACAATCTCGAAATGTGTTCTTTCGGTACTCCTATTCACTAAATTGTTGTAGGAAAACTGTGCGTGTGCAAGAATCAAATCCCAAATTACAATTTTCTCTCCAACTAAGCATCACAACAGGTTTCCCAAACTCTAGTTTACTACTTCTGCCTGTTCATCAGTTTGTGGGTGAAAAGTACAACTGAACTACAAATCTGTCTTCATCTTCTTCCAGAGTGTCCTCCAAAAATAACTGACAAACTTAGTGCCTCTGTCTGAAACTATGCTCTTAGGTAATCCATCTAATCTCACCACTTCCTTGAAAAATAAGTTGGCTATATGCACTACATCTGATGTTTTATTATAAGGTATGAAATGAGCCATCTTGGAGAATCTATCCACCACCACAAATATAGAAGCATTCCCTCTATGTGTCTTAGGTAGTCCAAGTATGAAATCCATGCTTATATCCTCCCAAGTTTTCTCCAGAACTATCAAAGGTTTATACAATCCCACTTTCTGACTACTACCTTTTTCAGCTTGACAAACTCTACAACTCTACACAAATTTCTTGACATCCTTATGAATCTAAGGCCAAAAGTAATATTCACTCACCAATCCTACTGTTTTGTCAACACCAAAGTGTCTAGCTAATCCTCCACTTTGTTTTTCTTTTATCAGATTCTCCCTCAAAACTCTTAGGTCTACACAACTGAACTCCTCTAAACAACATCCCATCTTGAATGAAATAATCTAACCACTAACTTCTATCCACCATAACTGGTGTGCTACATGCTTTCCAAAGTTTTGCAAAATCTAGTTCATCATCGTACAAGTTCTTCAACTCCTCAAATCCTAATATTGTCACTCTCATTTCTCTTAGAAAATTCCTCCTTCTACTCAATGCATCAACAAATTTGTTTGACTTCTCACTCTTATGCTTCAACACAAAGGTGTAACTTTTCAAAATCTCTACCCATCTCATATGTCAATAATTCAACATACTTTGATTATTCAAATATTCTAAGGCTTGATGATTGATATAAAACACAAAATCCTTAGGCAACAGGTAATGTCTCCACTTCTTCAAGGCTTGAATTATGACATAAAATTCTTCATCATACACTAAATATCTCCTCCTTGCATCATTCAACTTTTCATTGAAATAAGTTGTCGCTCTCCCTTCTTGACTTAACACAGCTCCAATTGCATTCCCACTTGCATCATAGTCCATTTGAAACAGTTTATTGAAATCTTGTAAAGATAACACAAGTTGCTCAATCACCTTTTGCTTCAAAAATTCAAAACCCTTATTTTCTCTGGTTGTCCTAATGAATTCTTTCCTATCTCCCCTTATTGTCTCAATCATAGGGTTACAAACTGAACTAAAATTTCTGATAAACTTCTAGTAGAAAATAGCCAATCCATGAAATGATCTAACCTCTCCAATGCTTTCCGGTGTAGGCCATTCAAAAATTGCTTTTACATTCTCAGGGTCCATTTTCAATCCATCCGCATATATCTCAAATACCAAATATACTAGCTCCTCCTTCATGAAACTACACTTCTTTAGATTTATCAACAACTTCTCTTCTCTCAACCTCTTCAAAACCTATCTTAAATGCAACAAATGCTCCTCTTCTATCTTATTAAAAATCAAAATTTCATCCAAATATACAATAACAAACTTACCCAAGAATTTCTTCAATACCTCATTCATCAACCTCATGAAAGTACTTGGTGCATTAGTCAATCCAAAAGGCATCACCAACCATTCGTACAATCTTTCATTTGTATTGAATGTTGTCTTCCACTCATCTTCTTCTCTGATTTTGATTTGATGATATCCACTCTTCAAATCTATCTTTGTGTAGTATTTGGCTCCACTCAAAAAATCCACTATGTCATCCATCCTAGGCAAAGGGAACTGATATTTCACTGTGATCTTGTTTATTGCTCTAGAATTGGTAAACATCCTTAATTCTCCATTGTTCTTAGGTGCTAACACTGCTAGTACTACACAGTGAGTCAAACTTTCTCTAATCAAACCTTTGTTCAACAATTCTTGCACTTGTCTATTCAAGCCTTCATTCTATGCTAGGGTCATCCAGTGTGCAACTTTCTTAGGAAAACTAGCTTTGGGAATTTGGTCCACGCAATGGTTGATTCTCCTCTAAGGTCGAAATCCATCAAGCATGTTATCTGAAATGATGGCTTCTTACTCTATCAGTAACTCTTTTATCTCCTCTGGTTGTTTTTCTCCAAGCTCTAGGTTCTCAGTGCAAAACAAATGTTCTCATGTCTCATTCCATCTAGGAATTTCCTTCCATCCACCAAACAGATTATAGAATTCGTATAGACTTCACCCTTCAGGGGCTCCTCCAAGGGTAATAAGGATTGTTTCATCCCATTTGCTACAATAGTGTAAATATTCTTTCCTCGATCATGTATTGCCTATCTATCAAACTGCCAAGGTCTACCCAATAAAAGGTGACAAATACCCATAGGCATAATATCACACAAAATTTCATCATGATAATTTCCAATTTTCAATTTCACCAAGCATTTCTCACTCACTAACAACTTATGATCATCTTGAATCCATGCTATCTGATAAGGCTTAGGGTGTTTCAATATTTCCAACTTTAATTTATTCACCATCTCTTTTGAAACAAGATTTTCTGAATGACCACTATCAGTAACTACTTTACAACAGTTACTGAATATCTTACATTTGGTCTTGAACAAATTTCTCCTCTGCAAGGGCTCTTCATCTTCTTCGGTATGACACAAAGCTCTCCTCATCATCAACAGTTCTCCATCTTCCAGTTTGTTAGCTGATCTAGTGGGGATTTTTTCTATCAATGTTGTTCTCCTAATGTTCTCTATCTTCCTACATTCGAAAGAATGATATCCTTCTCCTCCACACTTAAAGAAAGTTCCTCTAAACACTCTCTTATCTTGGCTTCTATCATCTTTTCCAAAACCTTCATTCTGATAACCATTAGGTTCTCTCCTTTGATAGAAATTTTGGTCATCCTTCTGGTATGAATTACCTTCTTCGCTTACTTATTTGTCCTTGTTCTGATTTGTACAGGTTCCTCTTCATCCAAAATATCCTCTTCCTCCTTGAAATCTTCCTCTAAAAACCCTTCCACCTCTACCTCTCTATCTCTGCTCATGTCTTTTGTTTAGCTTCTCTTCTGCTTTCAAGCAATATTGGTAAGCTTCTTCAACACTCTGCAACTTGATCAAACTGAGTTCATCTTGTATAGACATCCACAATCCATTCAAATATTTTGCAACTTATTCAAGCTCATCATCAACATGTCTGGATTTGATATTCAACTTGTAGAATGCTTTGATATAATCGTTCACACTATATTATTTCTGCTTCAAGTTCTACAACTTCTGGAACATATTTGCTTGATAATCAGTTGGCATAAACTTCAATTTCAACTTGGCAACCATTTGCTCCCATGATTTGATCTTCTCTTTACCTCTTCTCTATCTATCAACCTATAGATGTTCCCACCAAAGAGATGCATGACCTTTCAACCTAACATAGACATACCTCACTTTTCTTTCTTCTCTGGTGTTGTCAAAATCAAAATAGTTCTCTATCTCTTAGATCCAATCCATTAATTCATCCAAATCCAACTTTCCATCATACTCCGGTGGGGTAAAATGGGGCTTAGTGTTTTCCCTAAACCCTCAAGAACCTTTCTTCATCTGGATCAATCGCCAGTGGATTTACTACTTGTTTTTTTGATGCTTCTTCTTCATCATCTTCACTCACATCTTCAATATGTCGACCCCTTCTCTAGGTTGTTTCAACAGCTTCCAGCCTGGTTGCAATTCCTCTCAACATTTCCATCACAGTAGGATCTGCATTCACACATGCTCCACCATTCCTATTTCCTCTTTGTACAATCTTCACACCAGTCCTTTGTAGCTATAGGTAGGATCCATAATTTGCCACCCTACAACAAAATCCTTAGGACAATACAATCTTCAAAATAAAATCTCACTCTTATACCACTTGGTCCAATCACAATTAGGAGGGACCTCAATGAGACCTATCTTGGCTATGCAGTAAGAATAAACATAATGAAAGAAGGACAAGGTGATGGAGGCAATGCAAAACTGATTAATTATATAATGAAAACTAATTACAAATGACCGGTAACATCTAGGTTACAACATTCAACTCACTGGCCTTCTACACACATGCTTAATTACAAAATCGATCAACTTCGGACCTCTAAATCTTAAGATATATCTTCTATATCCTCTTGAATGAATTATGATGCTAAAATACATTGATTTATATGGTCTAGAGGGATCTAGGTTCGCCCAAGAAGAATCAAACAACAATGAACATGATGAAACATGCAAAACCACCATGTAGGCCTCTGCCAAAGAAATTCCTCTATAAAATCCAAACGATGAAGTGCGAATCAGAGGGAAGGTCGTCCACATGCCAAGGAACATTGTAATCAATGAACTAAAGCTCCACAAGCTACGAAAAGGATGAGCAAGATTCACCAACAACAAATAGGTCCAAGTGATCCGACGTTTTAAGCCAAAAAACTGTCTCAGAGTCTAGAAGAGATAACTTGCCAAAAAATGATCCAAACATATCGCGCTTTAGGAATAAGGAAGATAATCTTGTTTACAAGAAAAATATATCTCCGCAAGATCTAGTGAGAAAATTCAAGAAAATACAAAAAGAAATGCTAAAACTATAAAACATAAAACAAACTGAGAAAAAATGTTTTTGGTTGATGTGGGATTGCCAAGAACCGGGGATGCTCCTACATCAATAATCATGAATACATCTTGTTGTTTTCTACCTTTATTCATACCTAGTGCTTGAGTAAAAAAAGATTGAATTAAATTAGATAAAAGTGTTACCAATGTATTTGGCATTAGAGAAAGAGACAACTAGAAATGACATTCAATTAGAAAAAATGTCTCTTATCCACGAAAGACCTTAGATACCCCAACAAGAATAAAGTCCAAAAAAGTGTCAACCTGATTTTTATGAACTTAATTATAATTAAATAATTAGACACAGTTTAAATTTTAAAATAAAATTATATAATTAGACTTTTGATTTATCTATAAGAGCTCAATACACTCTCATATTTTGATTTTTTTTTTTTTTTTCTGAATGAAAATACTATGTTTCAATTTGAGATGCAAACGTATTATTTTTTACTATGAATGTTTAGAAATAAATTCTGATGCATATATGTAATAAGTGATGTATATTGTTATTTACATTCACTAAATATCTGGTGTTTTTGTCAGTCATGAGTTTGTGCAGGTTGTCAAAGACAAACACGTGGTTGAGGTAGTGATCTCCTAGCTTAAGGGCAGCGACAATTGAGATGTGATTTACACACACACACGTAGTTTATCATGAGTGAATTTTATAATTTCATTTAGATAAGAAATAGATAAAATTAATTTGAGATACTTAAGTAAAAATGGTAGTTAAAAATAGAATATTAATTTACATGTGTATGTTAGAAGAATTATTGATTTGAAAGTGTTTTTTTTTCTTAAATAGAGGAGATTAATTATTTCAATTGCATCACAAAGTAGAAATTGAAACTAAACTAGAAAATGCTTTTATTTCCATGTGTTTGAGTGAAGAGAAAATCATGGTTTTCTGTTGCGAAACTTAAGAAAGAAGAATGAGAAGTGTTACAATTCCTGGAGATTAACTTGCATGCACATCTCTAGTGGAAGAAATGTAGGGAGAAAAGGAGTATTAACCTCAA
Source organism: Cryptomeria japonica (assembly GCF_030272615.1). NCBI lineage: Eukaryota > Viridiplantae > Streptophyta > Pinopsida > Cupressales > Cupressaceae > Cryptomeria > Cryptomeria japonica. Next base: position 173,282,812 of record NC_081408.1, on the reverse strand, counting down.
TGGTTTTTAGTCTAAATGGGAAGAAAAAAGAAAGAGGAATATTTGGAGAAAAGGATTTTAGGAGCAAAAGGAGGCTCCTAAAATTCCAAGGGGATCACGTGAGCTCGATGACCTGCAGGACAAACCCAAGGGGATTTACATTGTGTGGTATACCGGGTAAGGTTCTAGACCATTCTGAAATTTATTTGCTTCAACACTATCTTCAAATTATAAATCCCGTTAATGTCAATGGTTGGTGCTTGTCTCTGTCAATTGAGTTCACTCAAATCTGTAACAAATCGTTAATGTCTATGGAAGTTAGAATGGACCATAATTCGATCCCTAGTCCTAAGGATCACTTATCTAACGAATTTAGTTTTTCTGCTATGTTATTTATTTTGATGTCTCTATCTTATAATAATGTATTCATGCTATGTATACGATTTTTAGCCACCACTTCTTAGAGATCCTTTAAAACCATTAGTTATCATGGGAAATTTTATCCATATAGTCAGATTATCGTCCTTTCATTTAGCCCCATGTTTGTGTGCATATCGATTGCTTAATATGAGCTCCAAATTTCTATTAGATTCTCATCCTTTCATTTAGAAAACCCGTAACTTCAAAAGGGCAAAGGCCTATGTCTTACAATAAGTAAATTTATTTCTTCCTTAGGAATACATGGAATGTCCTTTAGCTGGAGTTTTATTTTAACTGTTTAGGGAAAAAGTTAATTAAACTTTTGGTGGGGATGTATGTTTGAAAGTTTTGAGGAAAAATTTGAAAGTAAGCTATTTTAAAAATTGTCTAAAAGTTGTTGATCTAATTAATTACTTCTTTTGTAAGAATGCATGGATATATTATGACTTTAATTGTTTATTTTATTTTAAGTTGGGAGTGAATTAATAAATTAATGACATTTGATATGATTTATTCATGTTAGTTTTCTTTTTATTTTAAATAATTTTACGTTTGATTTTGAAAGGGGATTTTTATAAATTAAATTATATTACAGATAATAGTTGAAATAGTATAAACAAAAGGGATTGAATTGAGAATAGAAAAGGGTTAATCCAAACTAGGTACCAAAAGGGGTAGATTTGATTTATTCAATTTGATTTTTAATTTTTTAATATTTTTTTAAAGTTTTAGGATAGAAAAGATGTAAATTATGGGCGGGTGTGGAATATGAGGAAACATGGGAGGGTAAACTTCGACACTTGGTTTATCTACCAGTAGTCAGTAAAAAATTTGGCCAAAGTAATTACAACAATTTACTATTGTTGTTTTCTTCTTACCTCCTGCCATATCATGAATATAGGACTATATTGTCATATGTGATACGTAAGTTAGATGTATTCATGTTACATCAAGATCCCATCCGACTTGCCGGCTCTAGTTTGCTAGGGGCCTCATGCAAGGCTCGAGAGATCATTGCACCAGGGAAGCAAATGCTTTGTGGTTGAGGCTTACGAGAGACATCTTTACATGTATCTTATGATTATTGTTGTTATGCTATTGTAATTGACCATTGGTCATTTTATATTGTATATGTAATAATTTTCTTTGATATCCATGGTCATGAAAAAATTGAGTAATTATGTATTTTGTAAATTATGGAAATTTGAGTTCTTTACAAAAAGTCAATTATTTTAATTAAAAAGAAAACTAACTTAACCTAAAGGTTTGTGTTCTACAAATACTAGATAACATTTGTAAGACTATTATAGTTCATCTTTCCCACTCCAATAATAAGATGTAACTCTAACACACTTGGGACAAGATTGTATTGTGTGGTGTAGTTCAAACCATGAATCCAAATAGTAAGATGCATAACTCTCACAAATATGTCATAAGTTTGTGGTCTAAAATTATTAATTATATTTTACAAGATTAGTGCCATTAGTCTATTACCTTTCTTAGCACTTACTAGTCAATAACTACAAAGAAAAAGGGGAAAAAGAAATTTCAAAACATATCATTCCATAAATAACAAAATAGCCCTAAATTCAACAATGAAGCATATCTATTTTTAAGACCAGAATTACGTGCATACTTACAATCACACAACCTAATACAAAAAGAGATTTGTCTTGCTCATCCACAATATATTTTCTTTAGTGGATTTATATTACTTAGAATCAGTTTTTGATGGAAATTACATCCATGATTGCTACAATGTCTCATGTCAAAACTCACCACCTAATCATGTATCAAGACTTGTAAATAATTAATGACAATTAGAACACACTTTTGATGTCATATTATTTTTTAATAAAGTATTTATAAATTCAACTATAGACCTCTAGTCAAATTTATAGGGCATTCTATATAAATTACAATCAGTGTACTGATTACATCTCCTTTCGATGCAAACACTGGAAGTTAAGTTGACAACTCCATATGAAAGAAGCAGAACGATATGGGGACATTTCTATTAATGCATAATAATTTCAATTATACCTTTATTGATTTATAACTATAAAACTTTCTTCCTTCAAATATTTTTGTAGCACCTATAAAACCTTGCTCATTTCCATAATGATTAAGTTTTGCAATTTTTGAGAGAAGAAAGAATACCATTAGGAACCCAACACAATATCATAAGAGTCTAAAACTAGGTTCAATCACATCTATGGTACACAAGATGAGCTATGACTATCAAACATGTTGTAGATCTACCTATTTGTAGGTCAAATTTATAATAGACTAAAATGTCATTTTTAGCTAAATTTTAAATATATGCATTATTCAAACATTTAAAAAAATATATTTTGAAATTACTGATTTTATAATTTTTTTCATTCTAATATTTTAAGAGATTTTATTTTGAAACTAATGATCACATGATTTTTTTATTTATATTAATTATATAATTTATAAATATTTTTAATTATCAATATTAAAATTAAAATATCACAAACAATTATATAATTAAATAGCTATTTTGTAAATTCAACCTTCTCCATCATAATTGAAATTTCAAAACCTAAAAATAGTTTTTACTTAAAACTATAAAAAAATAGTTAGCAATTCCATAAGACCTCTTATCTTAAAAAAGAGTTACAATAAGATCTTATGGAGGGCTTTGAGATATATTTTCATAGAGCCCGAGGTCCCATGAATAAAAAAAATTATGTTTTCCAATCTTTTTCTTGAAAAAAGCCTCTACTTTTTAGGACTACATATTCAGGGGGTGCAATTTGGTGGGGATAGAAATTGCCCCACAAGCTTAGGAATTTTTTTGTCGCTTGTCAATTAATTAATATTTTAGATTTCCCTCGAAAAAAAAAAGACAGACATTAATTTATTAATTAATTTTTTATTTGTAATATTATTTTTGAGATTACCACCAGCTGCCAGCTGAACTGTAATCATGAAACCATCAATTTTAAAATGTTCCTAAAATAATGTCAGCAGCTTCTCCATTTTTTGAAAACATCCCTCGATAGGAGCTTCCGGAAAATTTTATATTGGTAGACTCAAATTAATATGACTGGAATCCTCTTCTCAAATATGCCGCCGTTTCCTGCGGAAGTGCCGTGCTTAGTACGTTAAAAAGTCCCCCTCAAACATAGTCCTGTTTCAATATTCTGTTATTTCGTCTTTCGCATCGCAGCATGAACCCTGTTTTAAGTATTTGTTCTCAACAATCGAAAACCAGTCAAAATTATCAATCTCACATGTGAAGCCCACCAGCAGAAATTGTTCTGATATTTTATTATCAGCATTATCGCACTGTAATCTGATTAAAAATTCTCAAGCGGTTATGATTATTATTTGTCTATTAAGGTGGAAAATTAGAATAATGCAGCTGTTGCTTCCCTCAAATCCTTAGCTTGCTCAGCAAGAAATCGATCCATTAAAGACATTCTAAGTGCACATCCCCTGTGTTAAGGCCGTTTGCTCTTTGAGATTTTTCAATATGGTGCCCTCCATGTTGAAGAAAATGAAGGTTAAAAGTCATCGTCAAGCTCAGGCAATGGTCTTCATCCTCATCTTGGGAGTTGCTCGCCTGCTTCTGGAATATGCCAGGCTTCCCGGGAGCTCACCTTCTGTGGGCAAAATGAGGATCACATATGAGCCTATGTTGGCAGGGACCTCCGATCGTTTTTCAGAAGTTAAGGAGCACTGTACTATTGTTGCAAGTGAAGCATCTTCATATCCGCTTGATGGAAGTTGGTGGTTTCCAAGCGAACTATCTCTTCGATTTTCTGGAGAATGGGAGCAGAAGGGATCTGTGCCTCTTTTGTCTTTACATTCCGGAAAGGACGACAACATTTTCAAAGTGGCTTCTTTATTACTAATTACCCACAGCTCAGATTTCCAGGCTGAACGCAAAACCAAAGTTGCGAATCTCACCGCATCTCTATGCTTGCACATATCCAATAGTAAGACCTGGATAGACTCTGAAAATCAGCCGGGCATAACTGATCTTTGCATATACTTCCAAGGAATCTATGCAGAAACAAATAGCGGAGAACAGAAGCTGTGTATGTTGGGTCGAGCGAAGATGGCCCTGCGGGATAGTAATGTTTCTGTTCGCTCGGAATGGTCTGGGCCTTCTTTGGTTGAAGATGATAAAATTCTACTTCACCTGCAGATTCCGCCTTGCAATGGGCTAACCGGTGGAAAGATTGTTGGGCGATTGGCAAGCTTCCATGTTTCAGATCATCCCATGTTCTTTGATCCTGTCGATGTTAACTTCCCATTGGATTACTCGCCGCCCTACAAATTCATTACAGACAGCATGGTGGAAAGTGCCTGCAGTGCAGAGGTTCATGAAAATAAGTTCACAGATCTGGAATTGTACAAGGGGAAAACTCAATGCTGCGAATTAATAAGGTCAATATTGGAGTATTGGACTTTGGAGGGAATACCAAATTGGCAATGCAAGGGCCCAGTAGAGTATTGTAACAGGGTTGGTCCTTTCTCCAATCAAGAGGGCTTCAGCAACTGCGGGATTATTATTCGAAGTTTTCAATGCTTTGAATTCGATGAAAATTCAGATATCAATATCAGTGCAACTATTGGTGTTGTGCCTGAAGTAGACAACACCGGGAGATCTGGATTAGAATCAGTCCGAGAGGACCAAAACACAATGTGGATCCAAGGAAAATGGAGAAAAGCATCCCCAGGTAAGATTTGTATGGTGGGATGCTTTGCATCTACCCCTACCCCTACTTGTGATTTTCTAGTCTGTCTCTACATTCCAAAATCTCTTTCACTCAAGCAGCGCAATATGGTAGTGGGTTTTATATCTAGCATTCATAGGGACTCCAAGGCCTTTTATCCTCTTTCCTTTGAGCACCCAATACAGCCTCGTATATCTCTGCCTTATGGTCTCTACGATGAAATGTCATACCATTACGCCAAGAATAATATTGCAGAGTCTGTCTTGGAGAGAAAAAATTCAAAGAGTCTGGGTAATCTGATACGGTGGCATCTATTCAAGTATCCCTGGAAGGAAATAGGACAATCGAGGGATAGGTTATATGTCTTGGGTAGAGACCTTTCAGTGCATTCAACCATCGCTTCGAGCGGAGTAAACTCAAATACTATGATGAATTTGGATATCATAGCTATGGACAAGTTTGTGGGGATGGATTTATCAGATACATCACATGGTTTTAACTATGCACGAGAATCGTGCCCCTTGAAGCAAGAGCAAATCTCTCAAGAGGAAAGCCCGTTTCTCAAAGTGGCAGCACAGCTCAAATTGGACGGATTTTTTCCTACATTGTTTAAGCTATCCATCGAGGGTGTGTACGATCCGCAAGGAGGCCAGATGAGTCTTGTAGGCTGCCGGGATATTCGGGATCAGAGAGAAATTCTTCACAGCAATACCAGTATAGATGTAGAAGATGGTCTGGATTGTCAAATTGAACTAAAATTACAATACCCACCAACTAATTTCAAGCTTTTGATAGATAGGTCTGTCAAAGTGTCAATCAGGAGCAACAGAACAGAGAGCGATCCGCTCTATTTCAAGCCAGTGCAGTTCCATACAGGACAAATTTTGTACATTGGAGAGACAGCAGAAGCTATTCCTCGCAGAATTTTGGAGCCAGTGCTCAACATTTTGTCTCTCTGCCTTGCAACTGCCTGTATAGCGAGTCAATTGGAGTATGTTCTGCACAATGCACAAGCAGCTGCATACATTTCACTCTTGATGGTGGGCACCCAAGCTCTGGGTTTCGGTATTTCTCTCACAACTGGGATAGATCACTTCTATTTTGCAAGCTCAGATTCTTCTTCCAAAGAGGGACATTATACCTGTTCAATGGAAGAAAACCTTTCTTCGCTGTTTGATGTCCTAATCAATGCCATGCTATTGATTGCATTTACCTTCACAGTAAGACTTTTCTATACAGTTTGGCAATCTCGTCTTCGTCTCAGCAAAGTACCAAGCGAAAAATGGGTGCTTCTCTGGTGCGGAGTTATGTACGCCATTGGTTTTGTCATCGAGATTTGTATTGGCATTTCTAAACCCTACTGTAATACTGTAACCCGATTCGGCGGTAGAGCCCATGTGAAGATGGATTGGAAGGAGATTGTTAGGCCATATGTGGGATTGTTTCAGGACTTTTTTTTGCTTCCTCAAGTTTTGTGGATTTCTGAATGGAAATATAACGGTGAACCTGTGAGGAAATTTTATTACCTTGGGATCACTACTCTGTGCCTCCTTCCTCAGATATATTGTTATTTGTACAATCCCCATTCCCAGCATGAAAATGTAAGATTTGGCTCGATTTCCGCCGTGGTTTTTGCGGCCATCGTTTACCTCCGCCAAACTGGATCGAAAGACAAATGGCTTAGGAAGTAAATGTAATGTAATAATCATGAATAATGGGTAATGAATATAACTATTGATGTATTTGAAGCTGATTTTATTTTGAATATTCAATTTCTTTTTTGTCGTACACACAAGCACTTCTAATTAGTTTGATGAATGATGGTCAATGAAAATATCTAGGGGAAAGGACCCAGTAGTTGAGCATGTTCCAATTGTTGTGAGGGTTGTTGATATCTTTTGTTCCAAAAATTGAACAAATAAAACCTATTGTTTGAAACAAAAAATATCAATTTTTGTTAGGAAATGTACCAACAGTTGTTAGGAAATGTACCAATAGTTGTTAAGAAATGTACTAATATTGTAAAAAGTAACCAATCAGGGGATGCCACATCGGCTGCACAACTATTGGGGTCTCTAATGCACGCCTATTGGTCTCACTTTTTTTTGGGGCTGTTTTGGACACCTTGGCAAAAAGCATGCTGATGTGGCATCATATTTGATGATGTGGCCCTGAAACCTTAGTTATAAGCAGGGGACTTGCCAAGTAAGCTGCTGTAAAAAAATCGGAGTGATTCGAAATTTCTAAGTAGGATTTTGAGAAGCGTGAAGTTAGGGTGCACGACTACTGGGTCCTTTCCCCTATTAATTTTTCAAGCACTTTTAATTAATTGGCCGATGGTTTTTATGCATTTGAATTTTAGTTCTATTACTAGTGCTTAATAGAGTTACATTGTCATTCTATGTTAATGAGCACTTCTTCAAATGCACCTTCTTATATAACACTATTGCAAATAATATAATACCTCTACAACTACACTTTGGTTTTTTATTTATTCATTGTTACAAAGAATACATTCATACGATCTTTAGTTCTCAAATTATATTTAAGTGTTCTTATGTGTTTTTAGACACCTAGGGTGACTATAATAAAAGGTGAAAACTGAACAGTCACTTATAAAGCTATATAATGATAAGTTTCATCAAATGTATTCTAGGTGATCATGTCTTAATTATAGGATGACACTCAAAGACTACATTTTGTAGGGTGTTTATCTAAAATCTCTTATTTTACTCCTTAAATTATTGAAGGATAAATTTTTTAATGGAAAATGTTATTCCAAATGTAATTTATAAATTTTTCATATATAATAATGTGACTAAAGAAAATTAAGGTATGAAAAATGTAAGAAGAATATTGGTATGTATTCATTATTGTTGTAGGTGTTTATTAGGAAGTAAGGTCTTGCAATTATGTAGTAAAAAGATGTGTACACCTAACTTGGCAAATAAAATATATAGTACAATTAAATTAAATTAAATTATAAAATATAGTAGGGATTTTATTAAATTGGAAGAGTAGATTAATAGTATATGATATAGTGTATTTATATAATATGTCGTTTCATTAGCCTTCTATTATATGTTGACAAGAATCATGTTCATGCATGGTACACTTTTTATGTGGCAAGGGTCATGCTAGATGTAAATCTTATTTTATTATAGTTGGTGAGCATAATCACGTGATTTAGGTTGAATTCTATGTTGTTTATGTTATATTGTGTACTAGCCATGTTTACGTGATGAAAAATATAAAATAAATCTAGGAATTGTTAATGATGTGGAAAAGTGCAAATTTATATTTTTTATGATAGCAACCATCTTTTACTCAACTTTCCTAAGGCTATTAGAAATTATGCTCGTAGTAATTTACAAAAAATAAATAATACCAAAATCCTTTATCTATGTATAATGTATTTTGGTGTATAATTGGTTTTTCAAGGGGCATGTTGTGACATTTAAGGCCTCAAATTTGAGTTGTCAAGTAGAAGTGTATGATGAACAAAAACATTCATGGACTATTTTCCTTTATAGATTAATGGTCTTCAATACACTTCATGTGTAGATGAATAAATTATGTGATGTATTCAATATGAAAAAATAATAGCAAAATTTACCATTGTGTGTTTGTATCTTGATCACTTCACCATTTCTTGTAAAGTGGCATCTTCTTTACCAAGGGGCCTTAGTGTAGAGAGTTGAACTAGTGTAACATGAGGTAGAAATTAATGAAATGTATTCCTAATTATCATAACTTAGTAATACATGTTACCTTTGATTGAATGTATATGTTAAGATAAAAGTCTTTTAGAAATCTTAGGATTCAATGAATATTTAAGGTAGTTATACTTTAATCGAGGAAGAAAGGAGGGTTTAGAGTATATTACCATTGTAGCAATCTAAAATATGATCCTTACTATGCATGCTTGTAGATATTTAGGGGAGCTCACCCATTGTAGTTTATTTTTGAAAGGAGAGGGTGTAAATTAACCAATACATATTTGTTAATACATTTTGGTGTTTGTATGTAGTAGATTGAACACAGAGCAATGCATATAGCTAATTGAAGATATAGGTTATTGTTTCTAGTTGAAGTAGCTTGATGGTGAAAATTTCTAAAGTTTTCATTGTGAAATATTGTGTTGAGATCTTCTGAGAAGTAATTCAATATGGTTTTTATTTGACTTGACATGATTTTTTTGTGGTCTAATTGAGATATTTGTCCTCAAAGTGATGTTGTGAAGTATTAATGAAATTATTATCTCAATGAAAGCCTATCAACTCTAATGTGTATATTGATGATACATTTTTTAAGAAAAAACTATAAATGGAACCTTTTGTAAAGATGTATATGGCGACTGATCAAATGCTCCTTGTGCAGTTTGAGATGGATATGCTAATTTATATATTTAATTAATTTAAGATTTCATTTTTATTTCTAACATATTATGATTTTTTCCTTTAGTGAAAGTGCACAAGAAAAAATATGAACAAGTAGTATGATATTTTTTTAGTTGAGAACTACTAGAACCTAGTCTTCTAACCCATTTTGAGGCTAAGTTTTTCATGTGAGAATTAGTCTAAATTTGTATACTTTCATAAGAAATATCCATCTTATAATGTTAATTTATTTATATTATACATATATGTGAATTACCATTTTTCCCAAGGCCCTAAATGTCTAGGACGTCTCTTCTATGTGGGTTAATAGTGATGGATATGAACTTCTCAATACATAGGTCATTGATGGCTAAAATTGTCATTCCTTGTAGTGAGAATGACAAATTACCTCATAATAAATATTCAAACTTCTTAGGATAAAAGTCAAGGTATAGTAGTATAGTGTTGCACATCCAAGCCATCGTGCATTAGAGAGATGGTAAATATCGAACCCCTAAACTCTAGAGCATGTTGTAGTAGTTGGATTTGTTGAAGATGAAATTGAATCATCACAAGTAGGTCATTATTTTGATCTCAAGAGAATAAAAATCATTGTGATCATAAAGACAAGTTGGGGAAAATGACATCTTAATAAAATGCCTTAAAACTAATATATGTCTTGTTAGGAATTGTATGTAGAAAATATGAATCATATGTAGATAAATATTAAACAAACGAATGAAAAACACATAAATAATAACAGGGAAGAGACAATTTTTAACGTGGTTCACCCAAAATTGGGCTACATCCACCAAATAGAGAGTCTAATATTATTATCCAGCAAATCATATAGATTTCCCTTGCAACTCAATACCGTTGCAAAAATTCTACAAAATTCTCTACAAAAAAAACCCAACCCTTAGCCTTTTATCAAGACTTATATCCATTACAAAATTAGGGTTAGAACATGTTAGCTAGTAGAAAAATAACACTTGATGCCTTTATGAAATAATAAAATTTGGTGGAGCTTTCGAGGCACTACCCTCGAAAACCCCTGCAAGAGTGTTGTCCCGAAAACCCTTCCCTATACCACGATAGGAAGTGTGTCAGGGGCATTTCTTCTAGAACCAGCAAGGGGAATTTCCCCTTGACCCCATATTGGGTTGCTAGCCCCTAGCCCCTATCTAATAATTAGGAGATGAATTGTGCTGATAAAAGGGAAAATTTAACCTTTAAGTTTGATTAGGATCCATATAACAACATGTCTTTGATCATCTAGATGACATGATATCTATCCATCTAGGTCTAGAAAAAATATTAGTGGGAAAAATGAGGAAGTCTTTTTTTAACTGTCCTAAGGATCAATAACACTAACTAACTTATCTCTTAAAACAAAAGTTAAAGAGCCTTTAAAATGTATCAAGGATGTAAGGTCTTGACCACACATAGATTTTATAATTGTTAAGGAGATTTTATTTAAACAAGGGGCCTATCAGGAATTTTCCAAAGAGGTCATATAGCTAGGAAAATGCATTTCAAGGGATGAGAATAATTATAATTAAAACCTAGAGCTTAATTAATTTGAAATATAATTTAAAATGTTAAAAGAAAATACAAAAGGAAAATAAAATAAAGAAAGAGAGGAAGGGATAAAAAGTAACCCTATAATATATAAAATAGTCAAATATCTTATCAACATTATAGCAAATAGATGATTACAAATGTAAATCTATTGTCTCTCTTAGCTCAACATACGATATAAACTCTTCAAATATTAAGAAAAAACTATTTATTTCATGAATATATATGTACATGAAAATAATAAATGAGACCATTCAAGTAAATTACCTATGTAGATGACAATTTGTGAATTCATGACTAGACCATTGAAGTAAATTACCTATGTAGATGACAATTTGTGAATTCATGACTAAATACTCATTAAGATTAATTAATATGTTTAGAAATAATATAATAGGGATTATAATAAACAATCATCGTATTTCATAGTGGGCAATAATTAGAAAACCTATTTCTAAATATATACTAGAGTTTAAAAAATGTATTTACAAATAAAGTTAACATAATGATACATTGATTGCATTTATAGATAAATTAAATATAAATTAAATGGATACTCCAATACAAGTACTCTTCTATAACACTTAAACTAAAAAATCCTATGCTAGATATTGTTGGAATCCAAGAACACTGAGGGGAGGGGGGGTGAATCAATTTTCTACCGGTAAATGAATTTCTGAACTTATTATTGATCAACCAGTTAACAAAATAATAAATTAAAGTGCATAAACCAAACAACACATAAAGGATCAATACCATAACACCAATATTTTTATGTGGAAAACCTTGTAAAGGGAAAAACCATGGTGGGCCTGATATGCACAATATCTATATACTTGATGAAGGTATACAAATATTACATAAAGGGGATTTCACATGCAATCAGGCTTACTTCCTAGACCTCATTGCTTAAGCAGAAGTCTCACTATCTTAGACAACATTACATAATGATTTCATATAGAAATGAACCTATATAATACATCTGACCATGCAGGATAAATTCTGATTTAATCTCTAACAACCTCCTCTAAACATGTTATTCTGATACTTTGTTCTACTACTGGTTGGGATTGGACACATGTAACTGTGCACAAATGTAATCACCCACACACCAATTCGCATATCATTAATCTCTAACTGATTCACATCACAAATTGTATAACCACTTACATGAAATCCATAACTAAAATGATCTCTCTTAAATACCCTTCTAACTTGTTTATCATGTTAGCCTCAAGATGAAAAATAAACTTGTCGACTTCCGGATCATGAAGTATGTTATGTATTATCCTGATGATAATATCTGATGTCTTCCTACAAGGTTCCTCCAATATCACAAATGATTTTACCGAGGGCCAATAATATCTTAACCGGGTCCTAAATATAAGTTACCCGTACTAAGACTAACTGGTTAACAAGTGTAAAGAAAAGCGTGTATACTGGTTGGTTCAATCAAAGCCAACTGATAAAGCAATACTTCTAGATGAGAAATATCAACACCTATAGGTTATTTTCCATCAATGACAACCCAAAATGCAATTTACCTTATAAGGTGACTACCGAATGAGTGTCAACTGCTAACAATCTCCCCTTTGGCATTGATAGTAACAGTCATGAGAAATATGATATAACCTTTAAGTCTGCTCCCCAAAACCTATACATCCATGCAACTATATACATTTGTACACTCCCTTGTGATATACATTCATTTTCACTATACTCCTCCCCTTTGACATCAATGACAAAATGGGGTGCCCACCAAAAATGTTGTACACATATATACATATAGGTTTCTATACAAACTTCAAAATGTCGGGATATAAAATCTTCAAGAATGAAAAGTAAGAGTTCCAACCTTGCTTAAGAGAATCAATAATGGAGGTGAATCCATTCAAGAGACTGGCATAATATTTTATAACCTGAGATTCAGTGGGATCCTCTTGCTACATATTAGATATACAATTTGTTTTATGACATAGCAGGTTATCTAGCCCCAGACCAATGAAATTCCAGGGCTCTATTGCTTGCCTTATTATGATGTCCCTTTCCTTTTCTAACCTAAAAATCTGATCCATGACTGCTAAAATCGGACCTTCAACCGAACTTGTTAAATTTGCTGCCAGAATATAAGAATTTAAAATTTGAAACAAATGATCTTTACAATCCAAAATTTGCTTGTCTATAGAAGCTCTGAGCTTTGAAAAAATTAGAAAAGTCTTATATACCCTTCCTCCTTCTGCTAATGTTGCATCAATGGATTGTAAACATGTTTGAATTTTAGCTTTCTCTGATTCAACCATTTGGAAAAATGTATGTTTCCTTTCCTCAACAAATTAATCATTTGCCTCAGCTAAAAAAAGCTTAACCAAAGAATTGTATTGTTTAGGAATGTATTCAATTACCTCCTGCAATTTAATGGATGAGCTTGCACTCTCCTTTGCTTGGAATTATGATACATGTTGGTTCAAAAATTTTAAATTATTTTGTTTTAATTCTCTATCCTCAGACTCCTCTTGTGCCAATTCCTGAGTTGCTTGAGCCTGAAGTGTTGCAGTGGCCAAAAATTTATTTGCTAGAGACATCAAATGATAAGGCCTATTAAAACTAATAGTAAATTCTAGTAATTTTCCTTTATCTTATGACAGTGATGTGTCGATTTCCAAGTTCTAGAATGGAAAACCAGTTATCTTTTTTCCTGGGTCTACCAGTGACTTATATCATGAAGAATTCTCCTCGTGTGCACCAGTGGCTTGGCCACTTGGTGCCTCACTCTATTTAGGTGCCTCCTTTGAAAATTTATCCTCAATTTCTATATCCTTTACAATATCTTCCTCTACATCTTGTATATTGGTTACTAGAGGATTTTGTGTATCCTCAACTTAAGAATTGGACTCATTAGCTGATTGAGCAGTAACCGGTGGATTGGTATCCACATTCTGCTCATCAAAATTTTTCGATCCCTTAGGTAATTGAATTTTTTGTGATTAAATAAAATTTCAACTTAACTCATAACCAAGACATAAGAATTCTGACTCATATATCAATTGTCTCCTTCTCGTTTTCTTCAGTTTTTTTTAACATCAAGTTATTAATTAGGTGTTTGGGATTAAATTCTATTGAATTGATCTTATTAATCAAATTTGCAATCTCACGTGGATTTATTGATGGACAAAGGTTAACCAATTATGTTTCTTTTATTTGCCGGTCCAAGTTCTGACCATGTACTTTTCTAAACTTGAGTTTATCATACAATTCCTTGGGAAATTTTTTCTCCAATTCAATCAATGCCATATTAAAAGAATCAAGATATAAATTTTTTTTTGCTCTAATTGCTTCTTGTCCTTATCATAAAAATCATCATGCAATGTAGAAATATTATCCAAATTCCCATCATTAATAATTTGATCAATAATATCTCGAGCATCTAATTTCTTCTGCTTACTGGTTCTCCTTTTGGCATCTAGTTCAGATGGCTCATATGACTTAGAATTCCTTTTATGTACAATTGCGATTTTAGGAGTCTTCCAAGGAGGCTCCTTTTCAAGTTCCTTCTTCTATTCATCCTTCTTCTATCTAAAATCTCTATAAAAAATACCTTTTCTTCTTTGGAGCTTGCCAGATTTCTTCTTCTGATTATGTCTCCTCTGAAGAAATAGTCATGTATTGTCTAGCCAGTTTCTGCTTCCTCTTCATTGATTCCTTAGGCTTGGCTCTGGCAAGTTAGCTAGATGGTGCTTTCGATTTTTTTAGAGGATCAGTGTCGACCGGTACAAAATTGGGTGTAGCTTGTGCTACCTTCTTAGCCTCTCTTTCCTCTTTCCTCTTCTTCTTCTTCTCTTCCTTCGTCTGAGCCTCAAGGATTTTGACCTTTTTCTCTACCTCTACCCTGTCATGCCATTCACTGATTAGTTATTTAGCTGCAACCCTTGTCATCTTCTTTCTAATGGCGGGTACAACCTATTCTTGATGGACTTTTAGTCCCTTCTCTTGAGGAGTGCCAATTTTTTCTTCTTTCTCATTAACTGGAGCTTTTAGTAAATTTTATGCATAAGGATCCAGTGTGGCCTCATCCACTTCTTAGCCCATCAACATGATCAAGACTATTCTAGGTTGGACTACCTCAATCATATATTCATCTTTATTGACCGTAAAATAGATAGTATCCTTATATTTTTCTAAAATTTCCTTAGGAATTCCAACTCTATTTTTCATTTCCTCTTGGAAATTTTTAAAAAAGGCCAACATATTAGCCTTTTTTTGCTTATCACCATGCCGGTCTTGTATTTGTGAAATTTGGGATGCAACTTGTAAGGCCCACCGAAATACCCTAAAGAAACTAAATGAGAATATGCAAATGGAGATGATTTTTTTCTTAATTAACATCTAATAACAACTAATGCAACACATAACATCTCCATCTATTCATATTCATTAATTAATTAACCAATATGAACATACATCATTGCTCATTTCATCCAATAATGCAAGTGGAAATAACAAAATATCATTAATCTTTCCCTAGGGTACTTCAACAACATTACTTAATTTATTTCCACAATAACATACTACACACATAATAGGTATATTTCACCTTCATTACTACATCATATTCTAATTCTCTAACCATGAGATATGCAACCTACAACATTACTTATTCCTCATGATATGCATAATTTCCTTTCTACCAATGCATCTATATGAATCAATCATATTTACTAGATCCAATTAACATCTTCTAACATATTAACTTATTAATCTATGAATATTCCTCTTTCAAGATTATTGAACATTCTAACTAAATCATTCCATGAAATAATACATCTGATCCTTAATGCAAATCCATTCTATTCCAACTATAATCCACTTATCTCCATAATTCATAAGATCACATCTTTACAATAGTACAAATACAAATATTCCTTTATTCTAATTTCTAACTACAACTCATCTTACAAATATAAGTACATTGAATACATCATGAGCATAGCTCTTTCTACTACAAGAATCCATCTACTATATACAAAAAAATTATATTACATACATTCTATCTTATTCATTACATAAATCTGCTAAAAGGTACATCCATGGTACATCATGAAGAAGAATCCAAATCCACACAAGAAGAATCCAAAAGAACATCCCAATGGATAAAAAGCACCAAGGTCCCGACCATGTGGAACCAAAGGAACCACCCTTCATGCTAGGAGATGACACAAGTCCAAACACATACTCTAAGCCTAAGCTGACACCTTTAACCAAGGAGACTAACCACATAAGGACTCTCAAGGAAGAACTCACACAATACAACAAGAATGAACTCCCATAGGCATAAAACTCATCAAAAGATATATGCATCTAAAAAGAATAATCATAAATCTTAAAGGGGAAACACATGTAGGAGTGGAGTGTCATCACATACCATCCTAAAAACATAATAAAATGATAATGCAAGGCACTAGCCTAATGGACATGTGGAGCCATCTCAATCTATGAGAAACTCAGGGAGATTAGCTTACCATCTTCACGACCTTCTCATGGTCATCCTAAAACATCCTTCCTAGGACTAAATCATGAGGCACGAATCAATTTATCATCTTATTAATAATCTAATTACCCAACCCATCAACTATTAGGTTATCACTTATTTACAATCATGGAAAACTCTAATGTGTTGTGGTGGTCTAGACTTCATGCATCCTTACAAGGAACCTCATGCAAGCCTATCTCTCGTGACCTTGGTCATCACAAGGAAGCCCACTCCTCCTAGAATGGCTCGATAATTAATCACAAGAGGCTCTACCAATATAAATGCATTAAAGTAATACTCAATGCAGCCAAAAACTTCCACACATACTCTCTCAACATATGCAAGGCTACAACAACATCAATATAGAAAAATGAGCCTCTTGGCTAGCAATAAAAGAAGGCATACCAAGCCATCAAATGTTTCCATCAAATAAAATATAACATCACAGTAAGGCCTACTCACTTGCTAGTCCAAAACAACATGATAATCATCTCAAACATCCATGGCCTATCCACATAGAAGAGAGTCTAAAATATCCAAAATGGCCTAGAGAAGTAAAAATACTTAAACCATCAAAATTGATCAAACCCAAAACTGGAAAATATTAACAGACCTCAAATAAAGCCTCCACAACATAGACAGTTTAGCGCTTTTGTCCCATAGAATAGTCCTTCTGTAAAAAAGAGTAGCGCTTTGATTCTGTAGAACAACGCTTTCATTCCACAAAAGAGCACTTTCATTTCCAGTAATGCACATACATATCCTAAGATAGCACTTTGATACCCATATTCACGCTTATGGTGTGCAAAGCAACACATATACAACACAGAACTATGCTTCTACGTATTAAAACAATGCTTTTACAAAAACAACTTATTTACACAAAAATTTCAAGTAAAATAATAAATTCCAGACTGAACCAAAGGGCTCGAAAAATACATGAAAATAGATGCCTAGAAACAAGGAATACATAGGTATAAACAAAATAAATAAACATAGAATTTAAAAACCAAGATTAAATCAAATGTCTTCACAAGAGTTTTCACAGAACCAAGAATGACATACATAGGAAATACCAAATACATATTTTCCAGCAACTATGCAAAAATCCAAATAATATAAATTTTTCTTCCCAAATATTAATCTTCAATAGTAATAAAACTATAGAATAACTTAATGCTTCAACCCCAACCCAAAATATTTGTAGACACAATGCATACACAAAGAAACCATTAAAACCAAAATGAAAAGTGAAAGAACTCCAACCTTCAACCTGAAGTAATGGAATGAAGCTGAAGAAGAGCTCCCACAAGCCAAGCCACAAATCCAACCAAGTTCCAGCCAAAAACCAAGAGTGAAGAAATCCAAAACCAAGGAAGAAAGCTTGCTGGAAAAATTTCCAAAGAAGAGCCAACCCGAAAAACTGCATGGGAATGAAAATAAAAAGATAGAATAATCCAAAAACCCTAGCCTCAATCTCGGCCAATCAAACTATTCCATTTTGGAATATATTTTACCAACCCACCATATATTATAATTTAATCCCCCATTTTGAATTTAACCAATGAGAGTAAAGGGTAGGTAAAGTAAATATGAAATATACTTATCCAGCTAAGTGAGAATAATTTAGTTTTATTTAATTTAATGTGTTCATACACCCCACTTAGAAATAAAAGTCAAACTATTAAATAAACATAAGCTGTAAAATAAATAATCCAAATGGGGTTTAAAAATTAAATAAACCAAAAGCTAATAAAATAAATTAAAGAACCAAATAAATATAAGATATCAAAAAAATATTAAACCATAGAAAGTTAAATAAATAATTAAATAATCAAATACCATTAAAGATTAAATCACAAATTAAAATAAATATTAAACAACAATAAAGGTTATCAAATATTAAATAATCATAAAATCAGTAAAGGTTAATTATCAAATAAATATAAATACCAAATAATTAAATATTCAAAACTTATAAATCAAATTCATAAAATTAACATTAACAAATATAAAATAACACATCAAGAGCCACATAACCACTCTAATAAAATGAAGCAAATCAAATGGAATTAATCAAAATAACAATACAAAAAGACCAAGATTACTAACTAATAAGGTGAATTATGCCAAGACACTGACTACTCCAGGTGAACAACTTAGACCTAGAGTTTGTGAGGGGAACTCATGCTATCTCTGAACCACATAAGCCATTGGAACTAAAGACAAACTCAGACTTGTGAAGCCAGGTGGAGTCGATGTCTGGTACTTGCAAAATCTTGCAATGACAAAACGACAATACTACATATACATCTACATATATAGAACAAGCAAGTGATAGAGAATCATGACGACACATCCCACTCGCAATGAGTGATGTAGAATCATCTCTATCATGAAGACAGTCAAACAATAGTCAAACACATCTCATAAACATCTCAGCACATGTAACCATGAATTAGGATTAGCGTAATCAAAATCATTATCAAAACCATGATAAATCTAATCTATCAATAATTCATCATGTAATGAGCATATAGAATCCATCAAGTACACATATCATCAGATCACATGATCAAACATGATAGTACCAACATCCATATAGATAATCAAAATAGCATATGTCCAATAGTGTTTAACATCAATAATAAGTCACTAAAGCACATTAGTAATCATCATCTAAATCATCAAATATAGTCTAGATAAGTATATCAAGTATAATATAAAAGTCAATTCTAGTCAAAATAAGTCAAATCAAGGGTGGACACTACATCCTCCCCACTTTTCCCGGGCTTACTCCTAGAAGCCTGAGAAGAAATAGGGGTATAGCTCTCTCATCCATGATGCATCCATCCATGTAGCTAAAGAAGCATCAATCAGATCCCACTGGACCCTTACTTGCTCTACGCTCAAGCCTTTGAGGGACATCTCTTTGTGCTAAAGAATGCACTCGAGCTCCATAGAAACTTGTCTATTCTCGACCTTTAAAGCATTCCAATCCAACACATGTGAAAGATCAAGATGATATAACCTCAAAACCGAAACATGAAAGATGTCATGGATGCAGGACAAGCTAGGTGGCAAGGCAAGGCAATAAGCCACTGGACCAATCTACTCTAAAATCTTGAAAGGTCCAACAAATTGAGGCACCAACTTAGAGCCTTTTCCATAATGGATTAGACTCTTACGTGGGCGAACTCTTAGAAATACCCTATCACCAATAGAAAACTGCCTATCCACTCAATGAGCATCTACATATTTCTTCTGTCTATCCTGAGTGGCCAACAAATGCTCTATAATGTGAGCCACTTCCTCGTCCATATCCCAAAACATCTCTAATCCAATATGCACTTTATCCTCTAAACGGTCCCCACTCAAGGGCGTGTGACATGGTCTACCATATAATGCCTGATAAGGAGACATACCAATAGAGTTGTAGTAACCATAATTGTATGCAAAATCAACCAAATAGAGATAATCTTCCCAATGAGACTGTTGATCCATCACGTACAACCTCAACATATCCTCCAAAAGCTGATTCACCCTCTCTATTTGTCCATCTGTCTCGGGGTGATAAGTTGAACTAAAGTTCAAGTGCGTGCCTGAATCATGCTGAAGAGTTGTCCAAAATGGTGATGTGAACACTGAATCATGATATGATATGATCCGCTGAGGAATACCATGTAACCTCACAACTCCCTCCAAGGAAACCCGACCTACTATTGATGATATATACAAAGACCTGATCGGAGAAAAGTATGCTAATTTTGTTAATATGTCCACAGTGACCATAATAGTATCATGATGACATGAAGACATGGGTAATCAAACTATAAAATCTATAGATATAATATCCCATTTCCATCCTGGAACCAAATGTGACTGTAATAATCCTGCGGGATATTGATGCTCTACCTTCACTCGCTGACACTTCAAGCAATATGCCACAAAATATACAATATCTCTCCTCATACCAGACCAATTATATATCTATCTCAAATCTATGTGCATATTTTTGACACCTGGATGTGCTGAGTAAGATGCATGATGTGCCTTCGATAGGATCAAATGGTGTAACATAAATATGTCCCAAATGCCTAAGAAGTCCATCTCATTCCACTGAGTAACTTGCATATCTGCCCCCAAGAGCTCTACCTATGGAAAACTCTATGATTATCTTCTGATACCATACATCTAAAGGAAGGGCACTAAGAATACGGCTCCTCAAATCCACACTAAGAGACTATAGGAGTTGAGAAAATACAACACCACAAGAGCCCAAATGATCTCTGCAAGCTGAAAAACCTATTACAAGGAGAAGCAATGAAGCAAATCACAAAAGGAAAGAATACACAGAAAAAAAATGCTCCAAAAGATGAGAGCTCAATAATCTCCAAAATGTATTGTCAATAATAATCCTTCTTCATACAATGAAAAGAAAGAACTCAACCTTTAATAGGTCAAGAAACCCTAAAAGGCAAAACCTAGGTTTGCACATAATAATTAATTAAAATAATTAATTATATGCACCTAAAGTAAGTGTAAAAGAGATAAAGGGAACTTATATAATTAAACAAATATTGTTTAATTAATCAAGTAAATACTCTAATACTCTAACCCCCCCCTTAAGCTAGACTTAGGGAGAAGTTAAAACCTAGAACAACTACTAAAAGCAATAAAGATGGGTCCTGACAACAAGGCTTGATCAGGTACCCAAATACAATGAAATCTCTATGAACTAGAGAAATAGAGAAAACCACATGGGAACAAAACTCTACTCTAAAAAGAGATGGAAAAGAAAACCACTGAAGCATGAAGAACCTGCAAACTCTATCGAAAAATAACTACTGATCTGAGGAACCTCCACTGAAATAGAACATGACCAGGTAGAGAAGACTATAATCTGCATGAGTGCCCTCAAATGACACTACTCGAATCAGATGGAAAACAAGGCAAACACTGAACTCAAAGATACAGATGGCAAAAGAAACCAAAGCATGAAGAGCTAATCAATCGAACCATGGAAGCATTAGAACCGACAGGATAAACCTCCCCATAATGCAAAAGAGGGAGAGGGACAGGAACACTGAAAAGAACAACCAAGAAGAACTGCATGACAAAGAACCAAGAACATCAAAGGTGCTGAGAAAAGTACATGGTGTCGTGGAAGGAACACTAACTTGACACACATCATGAGGTGAATGTCATGGAAGGAACACTCACTGGACAAAGAAAGATAGCAAACAACAAGCAAACATCAACCACCTCATGGCACTTTATCAATAGTGCATGTACAACAAGGCACAAGATGTGCATGATCCCACGTAAACGATGCATGTTGGCACTTTATCTCAGTGTGTTTGCATAAATACAAGCTACAATGATAAGAATACTGGAAATATAAACGAGAACCAAAATAGCAACATCCTAACCAGAGAAGAGATCCCAGGACCAGAAACAACAAAGATATCCACTAGAGTGTTGAAAAGAAAAAAAATGAATAAAATATTCATGGAGAAGAATCTAGAAATAAAACCCATATATCTAGAAATTACACAGCACATGCTTTCCAAAAATATAAAGTTTTCAAAAAACAGAGGTCGATGCCATTCTATGGCTCCCGGAGTGCAAAAACTAGAACTCACTTTGACTAGAAAAACAATATAGCCAAACAGAAAAATTGGAAAAAATTACCAATATCATGAGGTCAGGCTCAGAACTAGCTTTCCGACGCCTATTTGTTTTCAAAAAAATGACTTTGTATGCCCAAGATATGGCCAAAAAACGAAATCCCCCCTAAAAGAGACAAAAGAAAGGAGGTCTGGTGGCTGTTCGGGTAGAGGTGGCCAGGGAGCAGCACTCCCGGTGGTGGCCTGGTGGTGCTTCGGTGGTAGGCTGTTGTTTTTGGTGGAGCCTGAGTGGCCGATAGGCTATGCAGTGGTTTTCAGTGGCAGGGTGGCTAGGCGGTGGAGGAGGTCGGGCCGGGCGGTGGCCGCTGGGGTGGCGATTCGTGGCGACGGAGGAGGCCGAGTAAGGCGGAGGCTGCTGGGGCGGCGGGCCATGGTGGCGGAGTTGCAAGGGGCTGCGACAGGTGGAGCAGGGCCAGGCGGTGGGGGTCGTGCTGCAAGTGGTGGCCGAGTGAGAGTAGGGCCACCGGGGGCCGGAGGGAGCCTGTCAGCGGAGAAGTTGGGGAGGCCACCGGAAGGGAGGAAGCCGACAATGGTAGGGCCGGGCCCGCATGGATGGTGATGGCACCATACCAATACCTATAGGGCCTACAAGAAGGTAGGGGCCCCACGGTACCCTGTGTACAGCGGGAGTCCCAAAAAAATTCATCCTGCATGCTGTAAAAAGGCAAAATATTTTTTTTCTCGAATTGCGTGCCAGGGTCATACGACCTGGATCTAGAGAAAAAATATTCCCAGAGGCTCAAGAACCAAAATAGGTCAAATTTTATATGACCATAGGGGTTTTTGGGCCTTCTAAGCACGATGGTGAGGTCCCTTTAGGCCCAAAGTGCTCAAAAAAAAGGTCAAACCTTGGGTACATAAAAAAATTCTTGAAACCCCAGATCTGCATCCAAAGAAAAAATTCTCAAAACAAGAATAGGTAGCTGCAATTCTGAAGCTCTGATACTATATAGGAGTTGAGAAAATACAACACCATAGGAGCCCAAATGATCTCTACAAGCTGAAAAACCTGTTACAAGAAGAAGCAATGAAGCAAATCACAGAAGGAAAGAATACACAGGAAAAAAAATGCTCCAAAAGATGAGAGCTCAATAATCTCCAAAATGTATTGTCAATAATAATCCTTCTTTATACAATGAAAAGAAAGAACTCAACATTTAATAGGTCAAGAAACCCTAAAAGGGAAAACTTAGGTTTGCACATAATAATTAATTAAAATAATTAATTATATGCACCTAAAGTTAGCTTAAGTGTAAAAGAGATAAACGGAACTTAAATAATTAAACAAATATTATTTAATTAATGAAGTAAATACCCAGATACTCTAACAGAGACATTACTGAAATCTCATGCCTCTCGTGACTTAATGCATCTCCTACCGCATTCTCCTTACCTTGGAAATATCTCACCTCAAAGTCATACTCACATAAGAACTCCATGCAACCCCTTTGCCTAGCATTCAAATTTGGTTGTGTGAAGATATACTACAAGCTGTGATGATCACTATGCATCTCAAATCTATGTCCACGAAGGAAGTGCATCCATCAAACCAAAGCATGTACCATTGTCGCTAACTTAAGATCATGGGTGGGATAATTCTTCTCATGATTATTAAGTTTCCGCAACTCATATGCAATCACAAGACCATCCTGCATCAACACTACTCCTAGGCCCTCAAAAGAAGCATCTGTGCACACCACAAAATTCCTTAAAGGATTTGGCACTGCTAAAATAGGTGCATTGGTCAAATGCTCCTTAAGGATCTGAAATGCTATCTCATACTATTCTATCCAAACAAACTTATTTCCTTTTCTCTGAAGAGAAGTGATAGGATGAGCTATCCTGGAGAAATTGTGAACATATTTGCCATAATATCCTGCTAAACCCATGAAACTACACACCTCTCCCACATTAGTGGGTGCTAGCCAATCGACAATTGCTTGAATCTATGAGGGATAAAATATGGTACCCTCTCCAAAGATCACATGACCAAGATACCTCACCTTTGTCTGGAAGAAATCATTCTTCGCCAAATTGGTGTATAGTTGATTGTTCCTAAGACAGTGCAAAACTTGCATCACATGTTCCTCATGCTCCTTAACTGATCTAGAATAAATTAAAATATCATCCAAAAATAATAATACAAAACTATCCAAATACAACTTGAATACACCATTCATCAAGCTCATGAAAACCAATGGTGAATTCATGAGACCAAAAGCTACCACTGTGAACTCATATTGACCACATCTAGTGTGAAAAGTTGTGCGATGAATGTCCACCTCTTGAATCCTCAACTGGTGATACCCAGACTTAAGGTCAATCTTAGAGAAGACCTTGGCATCCTTAATCTGGTTAAACAAATCATCTATCCGAGGCAAGGGATATCGGTTATTTACTGTCACCTTAATAAGCTTCCTGTAATCAATACATAATCAAAGAGATTCATCTTTCTTCTTCACAAATAACATAGGTGCACCCCAAGGGGACACACTAGGATGAATGAACCCCTTTTCCAACAACTCCTCCAACTGAACCTTCAACTCATTCAACTTCTACATGATCATTCGATAGGGAGCCTTAGAGATAGGATCATCTGCTGGCACAATATAAATCCTGAAATGTATATCTCGTCGAGGGGGCATACCTCGAATCTCACTAGGAAAAATATTTGAAAACTCATGAAGAATGGGATCCTACTGCAATAAATCCTTTGAGCTAACTCCCTCAACCACATCCTTCACTCTAACCACAAACAACTGGCAACCTTTATGCGCACACCTCTTCATCTGCATAGTAGAAATCATGTGAAGGGAGATAGGTCTTTGAATACCTACAATCTCCACACTCTTTCCACTATCATCCATCCATTGCACTCTCTTACCTCTACTATCTATCTATGCTTGGTGAGATCCATGCCAATCCATACCAAGAACCACATCATAAGATCTCAAAGACATAACATGAAGATCCACCAAAGTATGGCAATCTCCTAAAACTAAAGGACAAATGTGCACAAGAGAATCCACTACCACTTTGGACCCCGTAGCTAACTCTACTTGTCACCTATCATCTTTCTTTGTTGTAGAAAGCCCACATTGATCTACTAGAAAAGGAGAAATAATAGAGTCTGACACTCTAGAATCAAATAAAACTAAACAAGAGATACCACCTATCACACCTGATGTCTCTACAACAGTGTCTTGATGCGTAGCCTGACAGTTATCAATTGCCACAAAAATGCGATGAGACCTACCTACATCTCCAATTGTAGGCTCAAAAGTAGCTGGCTTTTGCTGCCCTGACATCTGAGAAGTACGTTGAGGAAAATGATTGGCAATGTGACCTAGTTGTCCACATGTGAAGCAATCTCTTCTGACAAACACTCTGCTACCAAATATTGTACTCGACTGCTGAACACTGCCTCTACTAGAAGCTTGCTGAGAAATATTTGCTGGCTGAGAAGGAGTAGGTCTCCTGTCATGCTGATGACTGTGACTCCTATCAAACTAAAAGTTGGCACCTTATGCAAAGCTCCGCCCCTAAGAAAACCTCTTCTTAAACTGCTGACGACTATAGAAAGAAGAAGGAGGGCTCCTAGCCTATACTAAAGACTATTGTTATGGTCCTCTCACCATAGATCCTGTAGCACGTGCATGAACTATCTGTCCTCCAATCACTCCTCCTAATGCTAATGAGAGATCCTCTGTTAGCCTCGCCTTCTCCACAACTGCCTTCAAGGTCTTGGGTTCGTGCATCTGAACCTCTCCACTAATACAATCATTAAGACCTCTCACAAAGTGTTAAATCGACATCAGCTCATCATCTGCATATCCAACATACTATCTAAGATCAAGGAATCTGCACTCATTCTACTCCACAATCATCCTCTATTGTCTCAAATTGTGGAACTCATCAACCTTCCTCTACCTCCAATGATCTCAAAGACATATAGCACGAAATCGCTACAAGAATAACTCCCAAGATATCATCGCTATGTCCAAATGTAGCATTTGTTCCTCCATGTGACACCATATCATCACAAAATCACACATCTCACCTTGGTGTTACTACTACACTTATGCATAGAAAAACACCTACCTAAGTCCAATAATGATGTCTCTACCTCCATACCACTTCCTAATCCATGAAAAGTAGGAGGATGAGTCCTATTTAGATCTCTGATGTGATTAGCTGCAAGTGCCTCTTGATCCACCTCAATTCTCCTCCTAGGAGAATGCAAACTCTCTCTATCTCAATGCTCTGAATGATGAGATACCTCCTACTGGTTCTCCTCCTATCTCGGTCCTAGGCGACCAAGAAGCTCTTGAAGCACATTCACCAACTGTGGAATTGCATCATCTCTAGGCTGCTTCTACTATGGCTCCTCATGGTGTGACTCTTTAGAAACCTCAGGACAACAGTTCCTACAAGTACCCATGTGACCAGCATGATGATGATCTCTACCCCTAACAGATATCTTATCTAAGGAAAATGCAAAGGTGACTATTAGCTAAACATCT
The DNA here is from genome assembly GCF_030272615.1 of Cryptomeria japonica. Classification (NCBI taxonomy): domain Eukaryota; kingdom Viridiplantae; phylum Streptophyta; class Pinopsida; order Cupressales; family Cupressaceae; genus Cryptomeria; species Cryptomeria japonica. The sequence goes on along the minus strand of NC_081408.1, from coordinate 173,255,998 downwards.
AAGGGAACTATAACAAGAAAACAAATAGCCATGGTTATATTTTGAAGACATTCATTTTCATGGGTTTTGCTGTCGAACGTCCTGGGAGTAACCATAGGCTCCTCTTCATCCATTGGTTCATATTCAAGGTCATCATTAGAAACCCCACTATCATCCAGGTCCATTTGAAACTCAGAGACATCTTGGACATCTGTCTGCAGGCCAATCTTAGCAAGAGGGGGCATAATTTCAAGGGATTTAGCATGCTCCATGATAAGGACAATAAGTTCCTCATGAAGAACGGGTTTGTTAGGGTTCTCCAGATGCTTTTCCAAGCTATTTTCAAGGGAGGAGGCCAGGTAGAAGGGAACAAAGATGATTTTACCATGCCAAAACTGACTTAAAATAGTGAAGTGGTTGGAAAAGAGGCTTGCATACCTTCCATAGAGGGTGTTATACCTCATTATAAACTTAGCCATGTTAGCCCAGGGGGCCATGAGTTCTTTTTTGTTATATCGGCCATCTTGGTGACTCTAGAGCACTCCTTGTCCTTGTGATAGAAGCTCGACATGTGCTCTTCCCCCATTTTCCTATCCTTGTAAAATATTCTTCAAGTTGTAGCCAGACCAGTGACCGTAGCCACCAACATTTCATCAATTTGGTAATCGAAACCATAAGCCCTAAGACTCCCTTTTTTTCATCCATTAACAAAGGCCTCTGTAATCAGAGGAGAGGGGCTGTGAAGCTGGTCTAAGAAGGGGATGAGACCAACATCAATGAATTCTTGCTAGATATCTTTATTCTTCTTCTAGTTCTTGCAGGTAGAGGGCTCATGTCTGTTCTTATCCCTTCCCATTTTGAACCTGTTCGCCAAATAGTAGGAGATGAGGCTCACCAACCAATTACTGAAAATGGGCCACACCCAAAGAATATCTAAATAGTAGTAGAGAAACCACATAGTGAGACTTGAGATCTAGTAGCCAAAGAGGTTTCTAGGTCTTTGATTAGGGTAAACAGGAAAGAGCCATTTCCCCATCAACTCAATCATGTCATGATGGGGGATCATTGATTATTACAGTAATCATTACATGCTAGCTCGCACAGATTTTTGGGGAAGGCATCCCTGCTACTCCACTAGTTGGTTGCCGCATATCCCACCACCAAATTGGCTAGTAGATCCACTGCCTTATTGCCTTCTCGGTATATGTGCAAGATTTTGAAATCTGTCAGCTCATTAATGATATTTCAGCTGTCCTTGATTAGGCTGGCAATACTCTAGCTAGGATTCGTGCATCCACTTAGACAGTTGATAGTGTTTAGTGAGTCAGACTTGAGCCAAAATTTAGTAAAGCCTTCTCTTTTAGCCATGTGTAACCCAATGTGGGCAGCACTAGCTTCCACATAGTGGTTAGACTGGGTGCTCAGGGGGAGTGCCACCGCAAAAACCAGCAGACCAGAGTGATTCCTAGCCACTCCCCCACACCCGGTCAGCCCAGGATTACCTTTAGCTGCCCCATACACATTGATTTTGATCCAGCCCATAGGGGGAGGATGCCATATAATATTCTGTTTGCACTGTTTGGTTTTGTGGACTGGGTTGGAAATATTCCAATTAATTAGCCACCCATTGATAGTATCCTAGTCCTTTGGAAGAGTAGGGATGGGGGATCATTCTTTCTACTGGGGCAGGAGTGGAGGAAATTCTTTTAGATAGAATTGTGAATTCTAGCAGCCACAACAAAAGGAGTTTCCAAATCCCTTAAGACTATTATTTCTTTCTTTCCAGATGCCCCAGGCAATATGTAGAAGGGATAAATTCTAGAGAAAACTTAGGGCCTGTTTATCAAATGGGCAATTCCATTCAAACCACATTTGCTGGGTAGTAACAAGAAAGACCTAGGCAATGTTCTAGATGATGAGGAAGTGGTTCCAGATTTCATTGGTATAGTCACAATGTAGCAGCAGGTGGCCAGCATTTTCCTCTCCCTCTTTACAAAGGAAACATATATTAGAGAGAGGTATAGCTCATCTACAAAGATTATCAGTGGTAGAGATCTTTCCCTACATAAACAACCAAAAAAATATGTTAATTTTAGGAATTGGATGTTTGTTCCAAATACCAGCCCAAAAGGGGGGGAAGTAGGATCTTGAGATGAACTTATAGGGATCAACAACTTTGAAATTCCTAGAAGTGGAGAAGTTCCAGAATACTTCATCCTCCCCTTGAGAGCAGGGGATGTGAATACAATTCAACCAAGGTTGCATAGGACTCAAATCATTATCAACAGAAGAGAGGTCTAGCCCATCTCCAAATCTAATGTAATGAGCAACCCAGACGCCATTTTTTTTGAGGCATAATTATTTGTAGGGGGGAGCCCAAACAAAGTCTGATAGGAGGCCATCACCAGTCCACCAGTCGTCCCAAAATCTTATTTTGGTACCATTACTAAGAATCCATTAGCATCCGTGTAGGATGATTTTGGAGGAACTAAGGATATTGCTCCAGAAATCAGAAACTGCATTGAGGAGAACATAAGTTTCTAGAGTGTTTTGGATATAAGGAATATGGTAGTTGAGTTTGAATATATCAGCCCATACATTGTTCTCCTTAAGGCATCACCATAGCTACTTGGTCATCAGGGCTTTATGCCAGTCTCTCAAATTCTAGATATCCAAACCTCCCATGGATTAGGGCAAACAAACTTGGTTCCAAGCCACAAGGTGTAATCTATTTTTGGATTTAGTTCCAGTAGATAAATATTTTTTGGGGATTCTTTCCAATTTATTTGTGATTTTACCTGGGATTTTGAAAAGGCTCATAGCATAAACAGGGAGGCTCTAAAGTGAGGCTTTACGTAACTGGAGCTTACCAACTTGGCTTAACAAGGCTCCTTTCCACTCGTCCAATTTTTTCTAGAATTTGTCTATAAGATTTTCCCAAAAAGAGTTAGGAGTTGGGCCCTGGCAAAGAGGAAGGCCAAGATAAGAGTCAGCCAAGGTTCAAATTTTGCATCCAATAATTGAGGCAATTTTTATTTTCCTGTGCTCAGGGGTATTAAAAAAGAAGATGGAGTTTTTAGCTAGGCTGATTTTTTGTCTCGAGCCTTGTTCATATATATTTAGACTTGATTTTAAATTCTTAGCTTCTTTGATCGAACCTTCATCCATCAAGAGAGTGTCGTCAACAAATTGTTGATGCCAACAAGTGGGGGCCTAAGAGGAGGGTTGAAGACTCAAAATATTACCATTTCTTATCTCCCTCTGAATAATTTTGCTAAGAGCTTCACTCATCAGAATGAAAAGGAAAGGAGATAGAGGATCCCCTTGTCTAGTGCCCATAGATCCAGAGAAGAAATTGGAGGCCAATCCATTGATCAAAATAGAGAATTTTGGGGTGAAAACACATTGCTTAATGATTTGAAGGAATTTATCTCTGAATCCAAAGGCTCTGAGGATTCTGAGGAGGAAGCACCATTTAACTCTATCAAAAGCTTTCAGCAGATCAAGTTTAACGAGAAAGGCCAGTTTTTTATTCATTGAAAAGGGAGTGGATGTTCTCATGAACTATAATAGCATAATCCAGAATCTACCTTCCAGGTACAAACCCATTTTGGTGCTTATAGATTAAAGAGGGGATGAAAAGCTTAAGCCTGAGCACAAGGATCTGGGTGAAGATTTTGTATATAAAATTACAAAGGCTAATAGGTCTAAAATCTTGAAAAGAGCAGGCGTCAAATTTCTTAGGGATGAGGACCAAGAAGGTGGCATTCAACTCCTTTAGAAGAGAGTGGGAACCAAAAATGTCTTGAGCAGTAGTGTAGTACCCCTACCCTAATCAATCTCTAATCTTGGTTTAATCTTGGTTAGTGTATCTTAATATAATGTTATAGTCAGATGCTTGATTTAACGCATAGCTATTGATGTGATTTTCACACTAGTTGTATGCAAGATGTTAGTGTACCTAGTTTGTGGTATTAATATTGGGCTAACGTTTTCATTAAATTTTATATATGTATGCATGTATGACTCTTGGTTGCAGGAGATTTCAGGTACAACGCCGCATGAGTGCGAGGTTCGTCTTCACCTGGATGTGCAGGTTTGAGTGTACCTCTTTAATCCTTAGAGTTGGATTAGGTGGTCGTAAGACCCTAGTTGACCTTCATCGTACTCAAGTGAGCATCGTCAGTCGTCGTCAGTGTTCCCTTTGTGTTTGGGTTTGCGAGTCGTCTGTTTGGTTGACCTTCTCGATTTGCGTGCTTGGTGTGCATGGTTAAATTGATTAATTAGTCCTTACTAATTATTTTGATTAAATATGTATTTGTGCATTAGAGATAAATGGACTAAAGTAATCGGGATTTCGTTATGCGATTTTCGTTGATATTGGATTGCTCATTTTAAATTGAGAGTGAGTTCGATTTAATGACTGATTTTGAATATTAAATGCATTTTATATATATGCTGTTGAAAAGAAAGTTTTGTATTTTATCGCAATAGATTGATTGTATTCTGTTGGCTTTTGAAATTAGAAAGATTAAATTTCAGTTGAATGAGAAAATCGATTTTGAATTGAAAAGCAAGTCAATTTGTTGTGATAGTTAGAAAGGATTAAATTTGGAGAATTATTTTTAAATAAAAATTTTAATTCCAAAAATGGAATTTTTTGGTCAACTCTTCCATATAACCCAAAATTTGGGGAAATTTTGGGGGATGGACATTTTTGGAGAAGTTTTGGTTGGAAAAGAAATTTTTGGAATGAAATTTGGGGGTTTTTGGATGGAAAAGGAAGGTTTGGTAGCTGGGGTTCTTCAACAGATCTTGCCAGGAACGCGAGATCAGGTAGGATCTAATTCTCAATTTTAGTTATTGTATAAAATGGAAATGAGGGTTTGAAGGTATTCATACTATTTGGTTCCAGATTCTCCATTGAATGCCATGCTTATGAACTGATTTAGTAAATTAATTGGTTTGGCTGGAAATGTATTTGAGGTGATGTTAAATTCCTTTATTCTTTGTGGGTGTTTGAAACCCTTGGGTGTTTGTAAAGGATGAGAAAACCATCAAGAAAATATAATATCAATTGCAGTTCGTTTAAGCTGAATTCATAGTAACCGAAATTTATTATCATATTTGTGATGGGCGTTTTGGTTTTTTTTCTTGTTTCGAACCTGTGTGTTTTAAAAAAAGAAGTTATTTATTTGTTTATAGCGAGCTGTGCGTATGTTTTTATAAACCGTGGGTTTGGGGTTTGGAGGGCGGGGAGCGGAGCTCCACCCGCCCCTCCTCCCCTCTCCCCCGCTCGTTCCCCCTATTTCTTCCCCTCGCTGGTGTTGGAAACCCTGGCCGCGGCACACTGCGGTGGCCGCAGGGCGCCGCGGACCTGCGGGCACCGTAGTGGCGCCGCCCGCCAGGGCTGTGTTGAACGGCGCTGCGGCTAGGGCATGGCCCGCCCTCGCCTCTTATTTTTTAAATGCGTTTTTTTTTTAAAGAAAACATAGTTTTAAAATGGTATTTTTTTTAATGTATTTTTTTTATTATTCAAAAAAAATGCATATGATAGTTAATATCATTTTCATGTAAGTTATATTATTGCTAAGTGGAAATTAGTTCTTAATTTTGATTAAGGTGGCATAATCGTGACAAATGTTAGTTTGATAGTGATTAATTTTATAATGGAGTTTATAGGTTAATTGTTATTCAACTTCATTTCGTGACTTATGCCTCCTTTTAATTAAGTTCTTAAACTGTAATTTTCGCAACTGAATATCATTGATTATATTCTGATTGATCTTGGATTAATATATTTATATCTTACCTTCTAGCTGATTAGGGAAGTTGGCTAATTGAGGTAGTATTGTTTAAAAACAAATAGAATATTATGCTATTGGAAAATCGTCGAAATACGATGTAATTACTAATTGATGATGTGAATTATTATCTTAGAACATATCATTTGAGTAATCGAGAAGTAAGTGAGATATTTTACCATTGATCGTAGAAATTGAAACGATGTGCTTTTGGAATTGATTAGCTTCATTAGATTCTCTTTTTATAATTATATTTCGTGATCTGTATTATGCATCTGGGTTTGAAAAATATGAAACTGTAGAGGTTGGTTTCGAACCAGTATGTCAATGACGTTTTGATTGGAGATTAAATATCTTATTTTAGTTGATTAATGGTTGTCTGATTTTTATTAATATGAATTGGTTTAAAAACTCATTATGACTTTATATGTCTGTTCGATGCTTTGAACCTTAGAGAGTTAGAAAACCGAGAACAACTCATTCCTAGATGAGGTAGATAACTGTAATTTGATTTAGATCATGTTGGAAACTTGATCGACGTTTAATGTTTAGATCAATTCAGAAAGATTGCATCTGTCGAATATTGTCTTTTCTGTTTATTGCCTTTGCGAGTTTAATTGCTGTATTCGCTTTTAATTATGAAATGGCAAGAGTGCTTTGTTTGATAGGACCCTGTCGTATGGAATGATTTGAGGTACCTATTTCAGTCCTCGATTCCGAGTTGACTGTGGTATTGTGGTAGTGTCGTATTTGGTCATTTCCTCTTTGCGCGAGTCTAATGATGATTGTGGTTGACCATTTTTGGTCGGGTCTCTAGTTAGAGTACCGTCAGTAAGTGATTACCCTTGAGTCGTGTTTGACCAGATGATTGTTTCTCTCTTCTTGAACTCCGTTCGTCTGACCATGTGTATTCCTTGGTTTTCAGTTCGTCCGAGTATAGTCTAGTGTCGTATGGGAAAGTGGCTTTCAATTGGGGGCCGTGCCCAAAGTGGCTGCTGGGTGACCCGTCGAAAGTGCGTCTAATAAATGATAACCTTTAAGTAGGTTAGAATGTAATCTCTAAGTAAGATAAATGTGCCTCACACATGGGACGAGTGCTATCATAGATTCGACATGCTGCGAGTAGGCCTAAAATGGCAAACCATCATCCTTGTCTTCACGAGAGGATGTGTGGGTCCACATGAGGCTTGGATGGGCCGGAAGTTTGGATTAGGTTGCCAGGGTGACTCAGTGTATGGGGCCAGGACCTATGAAGACTTGCCATGGTATCCATACCAGGTTGTGTGATGACACTTGTCCCTACGTTCGCTAGTGTGTTGTCGTTTTGTCCTGTTTTGAGTACCTTTGTGGGTCATCCTTTGGTATCTGCCCTTGTGAGTATTGGTTTCCTATTAGACCTTGGGTGGTGATGGCTCAGTCTTGTGGATGCTCTTCTGGACCTTTGTTTTAGCTTTGATTATGTTCAGCTGGATCCTGTTCTTTTCAGGGATCGTGTATGTATTAATTGACCGATGCGGTCGTTTGTATATTATTTATGTTTTGCCTTGATGGCTGGATCGTAATGGTGTAACCTTTTGTATTCTTAAGTTTATTAATTATCAGAGGGGTCTTGCAGTTGAGCAGACCCAGAGATGTAGCCCTTTAGGGGTGAACTCCGAGATCATTATGGTGTTATGTGATGTATTCTCTTATGTTTCCTTTATTCAGCTTTATCATGTATGATTAGCTTATGTTAGAATGGTTAAGTGGATAAATGGAATTAGCTTTAAATGCTTATATGCAGTTCTTTCTTGTATGCCATGTTGATCAAATGCATAAGTGGTTTAGATGAGATTTATCATAGATGCCTATATGTAATCGTCCTTTAAAATGCAATAAGTTGGAATATGAATGAATGTAACTTAGAGTAATGGAATCTATTCAGTTGTGGTTAGGAAATTAAGTATGCTGAATAGACCTCTTATGTTTATGATGGAATTCTAGTGTGTTAGAATATTAGATGTATGGCTTGTAATTTTAAATGAAAAGCTTGAATGAATATTATGAATAGATCTTAATGGATGAATCTTTGTTTATGATTTATATTTCCATCTTTTGAAAGAAATTATCCTGATTAAGAATTGTCTCGTTATTAAGTTAATTAGCTTATTGGAATTAATTGTGCGAGTTAAGTGGATTGTGATATTTAAGTAATCTCGTTGGGAAATTCTTTAGGTGTTATTTGTTGTCTTCCGCTATGTAATCTGAATCTTTGATATCTTGTTGTATCTTATGTGGTGTAATTTTAAAAAAAGGAAAAAATTTGCACTCTATTCTTGTGTTTTGGCTTAATCCCTTCAGGGTTTCCTGGTGGGGCATTACATTTGGTATCAGAGCCCAAGTTGCAAACATTGGGATCTCTAGTGTCGCGTGTGCCCTCTATTTGTGTGAGGTGTATCGACCTTATGTGTATGCTTGTCGTCTTTTTGCATGTGAGTGATTGAGCAGACCTTAGCTTGTGTGTAACGTGTGTGTTCACACCTCGTTTTCGCCTTCTTGATGTTGGTGTTTGAGTGTTTATATGTGCATTGTGTGCTTATTGATGTCTTGGTCTACGATTACTCTTATTGGAAAGAGAGTCGTATGTACCTTCCCTTTTTGAGTGTGGTACTCTTTAGACTAATCCATTTGGGTTGGTCCGTGCTTGTCTTGAATCTGGAAGTGCGAATTGTGTTTGTTTAAGATTATGATCTAGCTTAATGTTGTCCACTTGAAGGACTAGTGTGGAAATTATTGAATGCTTATTTTGTAGAAAATTAAATGATTATCACCATTCCTCTCTCTCTCTCTCTTTCTGGAAATTAAAATGATTAGGATATGTGTGCAATTATCTTTGATTCGAGTTTTCTTATTTGCAAGAGAGAAAAGGGTGTGACTTCTTGAACCCTTGAGTGAGCCTTATGATGCTTATGTTTTTAGATTATTAAAGGGGCTATGAGTTTTAAAGTTCATATTGATTATTGGGAGAAAACTGTATGTGTACGTTTGAAGAATTCTCCATGTGTGTTTTGTAGGAGTAGCATGATTAAATTCTACCTTAGTAAGGTGCATTGCTATGCGAATAGTCGAATTATGTGAAACTGCTTGGTTGGTAGAAGAAGTATTAAAAAAAAGAGCATGTTATTGTAGCTTCGAGAGAGTATTAATGTGTTCCCCGAAAGATTGTTTTATGTGCTTTCCGAAAGATTGCCTTATGTGTTTCATTAAACCAGTTTGATTGAAGATTTATTTTAGCAAATGCTCCATTGAACTCGCTTTTGGGTATATGTAGTTACCTTAATGTGTTTAGAAAGTGCGAATGAAAAGCTTGCTTGATGTGCATGCATTAATATGTTTTAATTGGGTAATAGCTCCTTGCTTATCTTTGATCGTAATGTGATCTTCTCTAATAGGTTGCAAATTATGACATGTGTCTATATTGTATTATTATAAGTGAGTGTTCTTAAGAGGTCTTGCATTATCGAAAAGATTGCCTCTCTTGATCTCTGTTTTGTTGGGAAAACTAGAACCTCCTGTTGCAACCATAATTATTGGAAATGTTTTTGTTAGGCTGATTGTCATCCTTCTAAAACGGCAGCGAAACGAAAACCGTGTAATTAAATGATAGGCTTATAGTGAGAAATTTTATATTATAGCGTGATCTTGATTGATCTTGTGTCTTTGTAAGAAACAGTTTGATTATCAAACTCTCTTTCCCTTCTCTTTGCCTAATCATGAGATTTTTAGAAATGATATTAAAGAGTGCATTGATTTAAATAGAATGCTTATAAAACATGTGAAATTGTACTATTGCATTTTGGGCTTCATAGTGATAGATGAAAGTCTTAAGCTTTAGAAGTGAATTTGAATAGCTAGTAATTTAGTTACGGATGCTTGGTGAAATGTGATAAAGATATAGGAATGATGTTATTTCCTTATAAAATTGTGAATTGTTAATAATTTCAGTACTTGAATCTAGAGTAAACTTGATTTAGTTATTTATGTAGAAAGCATAATTGAAATCTTCCTTGTATAGATGTTAGCGTACTGAAAAGTACTCCCCGTAAATGTGACTAAACCAGTGCTAGTGTATTTGTGTGTGTTGTAAGAAACCAGTGCTTATTATGTGTGCCCATGGGTTGGTGAAGTAATCAACCATGGAGGATATGTTACTTATGAGTATGGGAAACCATACTGTTTATGTGATGTTGCTTATTTGTTCCCTACTGAGTACCAAACCTCGGGTTGTGGGTAACTCAGTATGTTAAGGGGTAGTATTCGAAGTAACCGTTCCTTGAATAGTATGGATTGGCGTACGAGTAATGTCGGCACGAAGCGACTTTAGCTTCTCTACTTCGAGGAATGATATAGTTGTACTACTAAACTGTATCAAGGTGTACTCAATAATTTCCCTTTGATGAATCTATTTATAGGTTTATATGTGTTAGCCTATTCCTCTTCTTTATTTGATTATTTTCGATGGTGATTCTTGTGTATAGTGATGGTGTGATTCGGAGGATCCTTTGCCTTGTCTTCATGAAAGGTAGGTTTATTCACATGTGCTGCCAATTAGTATGTGTTGGTGGGCATGTGGGTGGACCATAGTCATGTATACCTCTGACTTATGGCGAGTATCCTTCTAGATACGTCGCTATGCGGGATGTGACTTGCGCGTGCTTTTCTCCGCGGAGTGCACTACCATGCGGGATACGTCCATTGTGTGTTTTCTCCACTTGGGGTATTGCCATGCCACGTGATGACGTGATGCGGGGTGATGTCGAGGTGCACACCACCATGCCATGTGGGTAGTGTGATTATGTCGCACCACATGATGAGCTACTGCAATAGCTAGTCAGTTGTTCCTTCCTTCCTCGTTGGTGGCTAGATGTTAGTCACACAGTGATGTTATGTGCAGTTGTGATATTCTTATTATTTCTTTGGGGATCAGCTATTTATTTTTACTTTGACTTTGAAGGTTTAGCCATGATCTTGTGATCTTTTGCACTTTGATTTGGTGTTGAAATTCTGGATTATTTTCTTGCCTTACTGTTGGAATTGAGGATTTATTACCTTTATTCATCTGTACTTTGGTGGCTAAACTGGTTTATCCTTATTGTTTTCGGATGCTGGTCTTGTGTCGAGATGTGAAATTCCTCTCCAAGGACGTATGATACGGATTTGGTAGAGTGTGTGCAAGGAAGTTGATATAGGGAACTGTGAGGATGGGGGGGTATGTGAGGCTGTGTTGCAGCTAGTATCCACTACCTACCTTTGTGTGGTGACTATCTCTTGGAGGCTAACCACCTTGCTCAACAAGGGATATTCACAAAGGTTTTGTATGGAAGGTAGCACCGCTATGGTGTGCCTAGCACCATCGAGCCTTTGAGTGAGATATTGGATATTTATGATCATATTGTTGTTCTGAGATCAGGCATAGAGATGCTGATCATGCATGTTATCTTTGACCGAGCATTAGACATGCTCACATGTGGCCTTTTGAATTATGCATTCCAGTTATGTGGATGGTTATTATTTGTATGATGGAGTAAATTGTGTTAGCTTGTCACTATGTTATGGGACATAGTCATTGGAAAGGTTTTCTTATGCCTGGCAAGTGTAATCAATTGAGTTATTTATGTTGCTCTTTTTTTATTGGAAGTTAATTTGGTTGTAGAAATTGATATTTTGAGCTAGTTCTATGTTATAAATTTCATGATAAAGATGGATTGGTAAAGGAAATTGATCATGATGGCATGTTTTCTTGTCATTTTTGGTAGATGATTATGGTAATTGTTGTTTACCTCTTTGTAATGCTTTAATTTGGTGTAATGAAAGGAAGAAAATTCTTGTTTTTCTTTTATGATGGTGGATAATTCCTAGAATATTTTAAGGAATGTATGGTTTTAGATGTATCTTGCCAATGGATAATGGCGTTTGTAAAGGATTTGCAATAACATTTCATTTATTTATGGAAAGATTTCTATGTGCAATTTGATCTTTGTTGAATGAGTTTCAGGGCTGATGCGCACGACATGTTCTCCATCTAGCCTTACGACTTCCAGGAGTAAGTCGGAACCTAGGGGGGGAGAATGTAGTACCCCTACCCTAATCAATCTCTAATCTTGGTTTAATCTTGGTTAGTGTATCTTAATATAATGTTATAGTCAGATGCTTGATTTAACGCATAGCTATTGATGTGATTTTCACACTAGTTGTATGCAAGATGTTAGTGTACCTAGTTTGTGGTATTAATATCGGGCTAACGTTTTCATTAAATTTTATATATGTATGCATGTATGACTCTTGGTTGCAGGAGATTTCAGGTACAACGCCGCATGAGTGCGAGGTTCGTCTTCACCTGGATGTGCAGGTTTGAGTGTACCTCTTTAATCCTTAGAGTTGGATTAGGTGGTCGTAAGACCCTAGTTGACCTTCATCGTTCTCAAGTGAGCATCGTCAGTCGTTGTCGGTGTTCCCTTTGTGTTTGGGTTTGCGAGTCGTCTGTTTGGTTGACCTTCTCGGTTTGCATGCTTGGTGTGCATGGTTAAATTGATTAATTAGTCCTTAGTAATTATTTTGATTAAATATGTATTTGTGCATTAGAGATAAATGGACTAAAGTAATCGGGATTTCGTTATGCAATTTTCGTTGATATTGGATTGCTCGTTTTAAATTGAGAGTGAGTTCAATTTAATGGCTGATTTTGAATATTAAATGCATTTTATATATATGCTGTTGAAAAGAAAGTTTTGTATTTTATCGTAATAGATTGATTGTATTCTGTTGGCTTTTGAAATTAGAAAGATTAAATTTCAGTTGAATGAGAAAATCGATTTTGAATTGAAAAGCAAGACAATTTGTTGTGATAGTTAGAAAGGATTAAATTTGGAGAATTATTTTTAAATAAAAATTTTAATTCCAAAAATGGAATTTTTTGGTCAACTCTTCCATATAACCCAAAATTTGGGGAAATTTTGGGGGATGGACATTTTTGGAGAAGTTTTGGTTGGAAAATAAATTTTTGGAATGAAATTTGGGGGTTTTTGGATGGAAAAGGAAGGTTTGGTAGCTGGGGTTCTTCAACAGATCTTGCCAGGAACGCGAGATCAGGTAGGATCTAATTCTCAATTTTAGTTATTGTATAAAATGGAAATGAGGGTTTGAAGGTATTCATACTATTTGGTTCCAGATTCTCCATTGAATGCCATGCTTATGAACTGATTTAGTAAATTAATTGGTTTTATTGGAAATGTATTTGAGGTGATGTTAAATTCCTCTATTCTTTGTGGGTGTTTGAAACCCTTGGGTGTTTGTAAAGGATGAGAAAACCATCAAGAAAATATAATATCAATCACAGTTTGTTTAATACGAATTCATAGTAACCGAAATTTATTATCATATTTGTGATGGGCGTTTTGGTTTTTTTTCTTGTTTCGAACCTGTGTGTTTTAAAAAAAGAAGTTATTTATTTGTTTATAGCGAGCTGTGCGTATGTTTTTATAAACCGTGGGTTTGGGGTTTGGAGGGTGGGGAGCGGAGCTCCACCCGCCCCTCCTCCCCTCTCCCCCGCTCGTTCCCCCTATTTCTTCCCCTCGCTGGTGTTGGAAACCCTGGCCGCGGCACACTGCGGTGGCCGCAGGGGCCGCGGTGGCCACAGGGCGCCGCAGACCTGCGGGCACCGCAGTGGCGCCGCCTGCCAGGGCTGTGTTGAACGGCGCTGTGGCTAGGGCACGGCCCGCCCTCGCCTCTTATTTTTTAAATGCATTTTTTTTATAAAGAAAACATAGTTTTAAAATGGTATTTTTTTTTAATGTATTTTTTTTATTATTCAAAAAAAATGCATATGATAGTTAATATCATTTTCATGTAAGTTATATTATTGCTAAGTGGAAATTAGTTCTTAATTTTGATTAAGGTGGCATAATCGTGACAAATGTTAGTTTGATAGTGATTAATTTTATAATGGAGTTTATAGGTTAATTGTTATTCAACTTCATTTCGTGACTTATGCCTCCTTTTAATTAAGTTCTTAAACTGTAATTTTTGCAACTGAATATCATTGATTATATTCTGATTGATCTTGGATTAATATATTTATATCTTACCTTCTAGCTGATTAGGGAAGTTGGCTAATTGAGGTAGTATTGTTTAAAAACAAATAGAATATTATGCTATTGGAAAATCGTCGAAATACGATGTAATTACTAATTGATGATGTGAATTATTATCTTAGAACATATCATTTGAGTAATCGAGAAGTAAGTGAGATATTTTACCATTGATCGTAGAAATTGAAACGATGTGCTTTTGGAATTGATTAGCTTCATTAGATTCTCTTTTTATAATTATATTTCGTGATCTGTATTATGCATCTGGGTTTGAAAAATATGAAACTGTAGAGGTTGGTTTCGAACCAGTATGTCAATGACGTTTTGATTGGAGATTAAATATCTTATTTTAGTTGATTAATGGTTGTCTGATTTTTATTAATATGAATTGGTTTAAAAACTCATTATGACTTTATATGTCTGTTCGATGCTTTGAACCTTAGAGAGTTAGAAAACCGAGAACAACTCATTCCTAGATGAGGTAGATAACTGTAATCTGATTTAGATCATGTTGGAAACTTGATCGACGTTTAATGTTTAGATCAATTCAGAAAGATTGCATCTGTCGAATATTGTCTTTTCTGTTTATTGCCTTTGCGAGTTTAATTGCTGTATTCGCTTTTAATTATGAAATGGCAAGAGTGCTTTGTTTGATAGGACCCTGTCGTATGGAATGATTTGAGGTACCTGTTTCAGTCCTCGATTCCGAGTTGACTGTGGTATTGTGGTAGTGTCGTATTTGGTCATTTCCTCTTTGCGCGAGTCGAATGATGATTGTGGTTGACCGTTGTTGGTCGGGTCTCTAGTTAGAGTACCGTCAGTAAGTGATTACCCTTGAGTCATGTTTGACCAGATGATTGTTTCTCTCGTCTTGAACTCCGTTCGTCTGACCATGTGTATTCCTTGGTTTTGAGTTCGTCCGAGTATAGTCTAGTGTCGTATGGGAAAGTGGCTTTCGATTGGGGGCCGCGCCCAAAGTGGCTGCTGGGTGACCCATCGAAAGTGCGTCTAATAAATGATATCCTTTAAGTAGGTTAGAATGTAATCTCTAAGTAAGATAAATGTGCCTCACACATGGGACGAGTGCTATCATAGATTCGACATGCTGCGAGAAGGCCTGAAATGGCAAACCATCATCCTTGTCTTCACGAGTGGATGTGTGGGTCCACATGAGGCTTGGATGGGCCGGAAGTTCAGATTAGGTTGCCAGGGTGACTCAGTGTATGGGGCCGGGACCTATGAAGACTTGCCATGGTATCCATACCAGGTTGTGTGATGACACTTGGCCCTACTTTCGCTAGTGTGTTGTCGTTTTGTCCTGTTTTGAGTACCTTTGTGGGTCATCCTTTGGTATCTGCCCTTGTGAGTATCGGTTTCCTTTTAGACCTTGGGTGGTGATGGCTCAGTCTTGTGGATGCTCTTCTGGACCTTTGTTTTAGCTTTGAATATGTTCAGTTGGATCCTGTTCTTTTCAGGGATCGTGTATGTATTAATTGACCAATGCGGTCGTTTGTATATTATTTATGTTTCGCCTTGATGGTTGGATTGTAATGGTGTAACCTTTTGTATTCTTAACTTTATTAATTATCAGAGGGGTCTTGCAGTTGAGCAGACCCGGAGATGTAGCCCTTTAGGGGTGAACTCCGAGATCATTATGGTGTTATGTGATGTATTCTCTTATGTTTCCTTTATTCAGCTTTATCATGTATGATTAGCTTATGTTAGAATGGTTAAGTGGATAAATGGAATTAGCTTTAAATGCTTATATGCAGTTCTTTCTTGTATGCCATGTTGATCAAATGCATAAGTGGTTTAGATGAGATTTATCATAGATGCCTGTATGTAATCATCCTTTAAAATGCAATAAGTTGGAATATGAATGAATGTAACTTAGAGTAATGGAATCTATTCAGTTGTGGTTAGGAAATTAAGTATGCTAAATAGACCTCTTATGTTTATGATGGAATTCTAGTGTGGTAGAATATTAGATGTATGGCTTGTAATTTTAAATGAAAAGCTTGAATGAAGATTATGAATAGATCTTAATGGATGAATCTTTGTTTATGATTTATATTTCCATCTTTTGAAAGAAATTATCCTGATTAAGAATTGTCTCGTTATTAAGTTAATTAGCTTATTGGAATTAATTGTGTGAGTTAAGTGGATTGTGATATTTAAGTAATCTTGTTGGGAAACTCTTTAGGTGGTAGTTGTTGTCTTCCGCTATGTAATCTGAATCTTTGATATCTTGTTGTATCTTATGTGGTGTAATTTTAAAAAATAAAATAAAATTTGCACTCTATTCTTGTGTTTTGGCTTAATCCCTTCGAGGTTTCCTGGCGGGGCATTACAAGTAGCGACTACATCAGAGAAGATAATCTTCCAAAAGTTTTAAAAGAATAAAATAGGGAAACCGTAAGGTCCGAGGACCTTGTTACCTTCAAAAGAGAAAACAACATAGCGAACTTCCTCAGGGAAGGGGATTCAGGCAAGCTCCAAGTTCATGTCCCTAGAGATGATGGGGTTAATTTCCTGTAATATTTTGAGCTGAGCAGATGAATAAAGAGGGTCATTCAAATAAAGGAGCTTGGAGAAGAAATTAATTCCTTCCTGGCAAATCTCATCATGCTTATCAACCCATCTCTTCCCAATTTGAAATTTTTTTATTCTGTTCGTAGCTCTGTGCTTGAGAGTCATCATATGGAAGAACTTAGAGTTTTTGTTCCCAATTTTGAACCATAAGGCTCTAGATATCTGCTTCCAAAATTCTTCTTCTTTGGAGATAATATCATGTAATTTGGTCTAAATATAAATTTGTTTATTCGAGACATCTGTATCGAACCCGTAATTTTGGATATGCTTTTGAACCTCAGTAAGGTTTGGTTTAAGCTTCTCTTTAGCTTTGAAGATGTTTCCAAAAGTGGATTTATTCCAGCATTGAATATTAGACTTAACATTGGGGAGGTTCTTGGCCATACGAAACATAGCCTTTCCTTGGATATGAATATTCCACCACTCCAAAATTTTATCTTGGATTTTCAGGACCATTGGCCACATTTTCTCAAATCTGAAGGGGCATGCCTTTCTTCCAGACAATAGGGAGATCGAGAGGTAGATGGGGAAGTGATCAATCCCAACACAAGCTAAGGCATTGAGATTGCAGGAGGCCATGTGGAGCCAATCTAGAGAGATAAGACCCCTATCAAGCTTGACCTGAATAAGATCCTCCCCACTACATCTGTTGGACCAAGTGTATTTGGCTCCAAAAAGATTGAGGTCCAAAAGGGTTAAAGAGTTGATCATGTCAGCCAAGTCTTGACTACTATCAATAAAAATAGGTATGCCACCAAATTTCTCTAGATTAGAGAGAGGGGCACTGAAATCTACTAGAAGGATCCATTTCTCATTAGGGAAGAGAGATTTGGCAAGGCAAATGAAAGACCATAAAGATTGCCTAGCTGATCTCCCATTAGGAGCATAGATGTTGGAAATGATCCAGGAGGATCCGAAATGTATCATTATGTTAACTTTGTTTGTAAATACATTTTCTTAAGCTCTATCATATATTTAGAAGTGGGTTTAATAATTATAGCCCCCTATGGAATATGATGATTTTTTATTATAATCCCTATTATATTGGAAATGATCCAAGAGCATAGATGTTGGAAATGATCCAGTATGTATCATTATGTTAACTTTGTTTGAAAATACATTTTTTTAAGCTCTATCATATATTTAGAAGTGAGTTTTATAATTATAGCCCCTATGGAATATGATGATCATTTATTATAATCCCTATTATATTATTTCTAAATAGGCTAATTAATCTTAATGAGCATTTATTCATGAGTTCACAAATTATCATCTACACAAGTAATATATTGATGGCATCATTTATTATTTTCATGTACATATATTATCATTAATCAAATTGATTTTTAATCAATATTTGAGGATTTTATATCATATGTTGAGCTGAGTGACAATAGATTTATATTTTTAATCATCTGTTTGCCAGAATGTTGATAAGCTATTTGACTATTTTACATATTCTAGGGTTAATTTTTATCCCTTCCTCCTTTTTCATTTTAATTCTAGATTTTCTTTTAAAATTTTAAATTATATTTCAAATTATTTATGATCTAGGTTTTAATTATAAGTTTTCGCATCCCTTGAAATTCATTTTCCTAACTATATGAACTGTTAGTCAAATCCCTAATAGATCCCTTGTTTACATAAATTCTCCTTTACAACTATAATATCTATGTGTGGTGAATACCTAGCATCCTTGAGATATTATAAAGGCTCTTTAACTCTCCTTTCAAGAGATAAGCTAGTTAGTCTTATGGATCCTTAGGCTAGCTAAAAAAATACTTCCTCATTTTCCCCACTAATAATTTCTCTAGACATATGTCATGATCAAAGACATATATCAAGTTTAAGGCATTTTATTGAGATGTGGTTTTCCCCAACTTGTCTTGATGATCACAATTATTTATTAACCCTTGAGATTAAAAAAATGGCCTACTTGTGATGATTCAATTTCATCTTCAACAAAGCCAACTACTATGGAATGCTCTAAAGTTTAGGGGTTCAATATTTACCATCACTCTAATGCATGATGGCTTGGATGTGTAACACTATATTACTATACCTTGACTTTTATCCTAAGAAGTTTTACTAAAACTTTTGAGGTAATTTATCATGCTCACTAGAAGGAATGCCAATGTTTCCCATCAATGACATGAAACATGAAAATCCTGTTTTGCATGAGGGTTTAATTCTTCTCATTATAGAATATGCTAAAGTGCATGAGGTTAATAAATTGTTACCAATTGAATGTAAATGTGTGTGATGTTTAAACCTAGCACCTTAATAGAGTACCAATTATCAAATTTCTAAAAGAGAGATACTGTAAGACATAACAAAGTTTGAGGGATTTTTTTAGATCAATAAGAGTCACTATTTAGTTTTTAGATTTAAGAGAGTATATGTTTGGGGAGGGTTTAAAAACTTCTCTGACCAAGTTAGAAAATTTTCTTGGTAAATTTAGATTCTTACCAATAAATTTAGGGGTTATTTTTGGAAAAAAAAATTGTAATTAACCATTAGCATTAAAAAAAATTAGCTAATTTATTTTGCATTTTTGTTTCTTTTTTTAAACTATTGAGACAAACTTCGAAAAATATAAAGCTTAAAACTATAGACTTACCCAATATTACAAAAATAATAGCACCACTTACTTCAAAATACCACTACAAATTTTCAGCAACATATTATAATATTTTAGAAAATCCCCCTCCATAAAATTACATCCTAAAGAAGTTGAGTATATTTAATTATAAAATAAGGTTTTCATATCAAGTGGATAAATGGTTGTTTCTTCCATACTATTGTTTTTTTGAATCTTAAAAAAAATAAAAATTATCAAATTCAAATGGAAGTTGTAAGGAACAACCAATAATAACTAGCCAAAATATAATTAATGAACTGACAGATTTTAAAATCTTGCACATATACTAGGAAGGCAATAAGGTGGCTGATCTACCTACCAAACTTGTGGTGGGATACGTGGCAACTAGCTGGTGGAGTAGCAGCCCAATGCTTTCCCCAAAAATTTGTGTGATCCGACACATAATGATTGTTGCGTTAATCAATGACCCCTCATCATGACATGACTGAGTTGATAAGAAAACAACTCTTTCTGGTTTTCCATAATACAAAACCTAGAAACCTCCTCGACGACTGGATTTTTGATCTCATTGTGTGGTTTTCTACTACTGTTTGGATATCCTTTGGGTGTGGCCCATTTTTTGTGACTGGTTGACTATAGTGAGCCCCTTCTCCTATTTTCTGGCAACCAGGAGCATAATGAGAGGGGATAAGAACAGACAAGAGCCTCTACTTGTGAGAAGTAGAAAAAGAATAAAGATGTTTGGTAGGAAGTCATCGATGGTGGTCTCATCCCCTACCTGGACAGGCTTCATGGCCCCTCTCCTCTGATTACGGAGGCCTTTGTTAATAGATGAAAAAAAGGGAGTCTCAAGGCTTATGGTGTCGATGATCAGATTGATGAAACTTTGGTGGTGATGGTCACTAGTCTAGCTACGACTGGAAGAAGGTTCTATAGAGATAGAAAAATTGGGGAGGAGGACTTGTTGAGTTTCTTTTACAAAGACAAGGAGCACTCTAGACTCACCAATATGACCAATGGTGGCTATAATAGAAAAGACCTCATGGCCACATGGGCCGACATAGCTGATTTTATAATGAGGTATATCACCCTCGATGGTAGTTATGCAAGTATCTTCTCCTACCATTTCACTATCTTAAATCATTTTCATCACGGTAAAATGATCTCTATTCCCTACTATCTAGCCTTCTCCCTTGAGAATATCCTGGAAAAGCACCTAGAGAACCCTAACAACCCTATTCTTCATTAGGGACTTATTGTCCTTATCATGGAACATGATAAATCCCTTGAAATTGTGCCTCCGCTTGCTGAGATTGGCCTATAGATGGAGGTCCAAGATGTCTCTGACTTGGAGATGGACCTAGATGATAGTGGGGTTCCTATGGATGACCTTGAATATGAACCTGCAGAAGAAAAGGAAACGATGGTCACTCCTGGGATACTCGACAGCAAGAATCCCCCTAGATGGGTGGCTAGAAAATACAAAACCAACAGCAAGCTGATCTCCAAGGCCGAACCCCTCACCAAAAAGAAAATTTTGGTGGCTAAGGATCACAACCCGAATATTACGGACCAAGGGATTAAACTGGACATCCCTATCAATGTCCAGAAAGAAAAATAGAGAACCATAGCCAATGAAGAGAGCTATGGAAATGAGAAGTCTGGTATTCTGATGAATTTGGTCATGGAAGCCACCAAAAGCTAGGAGTGCCACTGGAAGTGGGTCGAGCATGAAATTGACACCCTCAAAATGGAGGTTAAAGAAATAATTGATATTTCACTACTTCCCCTAAACCCAACAAACTGGAGAAACTCATGATTATGACTCAAAAACTCTCCAAGAATGTTGAGGTTATGAAATGCAACCACGAATAAAGGATTGATAAGGTGGAACAATCCATGGTTGAGATTAAGAAAAATCTCAAGAACCTGGTTGACATTAGTAAAGAAGCCATGAACAACAACATTGAGGGGATTGAAAAGATTAATGACATGGTTGTTGATTATAGATCCTATCACAATGATCCGATGAAAGATCTTGGAGGAGATAATATGGCTACTAGAGACAACAAAACCACTGGACCCAGTTCCACAACCAGGACTAGAAGCAGCAACAAGGGTATCTCTAGATTCATCATGGAGGAGATTGAGGAAATCAACAGGATTTCCCTCCAAAAGAACAAGGATCTATTGCTCTTGCTTAACTGAGAGCTTTTTCTTTTGCTTTGGCTTGTTGTCTATGTTTGCTTTGTTTTAGTTTATGTTCGGGGTTGCTCCCCTGTTTTGTTGTTGTTTCTTGTCGTTTTGGCTATTGGCCAGCTATTGTAAAACTTTAGGTTTCGGGTCCTTGTAAAACATGTTTATCTTTATCAAAAACAAACAATAATAACAAAATGCTAGCAAGGAAAATGTTTTTGTTTTCCAACTAACTCACTCCTTTGTAGAAATAATTTAAATTGTCTTTACCAATTTTCCTTTCTTAGTTGTATATGATTATTAAAATATGGTATATATATGTTTAACTATATTAATATATATATATATATAATTTCATGTTTTCATATATCAAAAACTAAATTAATTAAAGACACTTGACATAATAATTATAAAAAGCCTACTTGACTCAATGATCATTTACCAACAATAAGATAGTCTTCTTTTTGTTAACAATTTTGTACATTTATCATGAAATGATGATGATACTGAGAGGGAAATTGTATTTGTTGAGAAAATTTGTTACCATAAATAGTCCAACAAAGTGACATAATGTCAATACATTCAATATTCTAATACTCATTTTAATTTGTATCCCAAATTAATTTTTTTTTATTAAAATCATGATAAAGAATGATTAGGGTGGGAAATTGTATTTTTTGAGAAAATTTGTTACCATAAATAGTCCAACAAAGTGACATAATGTCAATACATTCAATATTCTAATACTCATTTTAATTTGTATCCCAAAATTAATTTTTTTTTAATTAAAATCATGATAAAGAATGATTAGTGTGCAAATAAATTTGTCCTTACAGTAATCCAAGATAGAAGAAATTTCAAGCCTAGAAAGTGTTTATTCCCTATTATAACTTCCAATTTGGATTACAGTATTCTTTTACATGTAATGTTGTATCAAATTACATGCATTTACTATGAAAATATTGGTTCATGTTTCTTGAATGTTCAGTTTGGAGTATTTTCCTTTGTCAATAAACATAACTCACTTCACTTCTATCTAAATGTGTATATAAGACAACAAAATCTCTCCATAATGGAATATTTTGAGTAATGTATAGCTTCATTTTTGTAAGTCTTTTGTCCATCATGTTTTTTTGATTGAATACTTGTTGCCTACAATCTAGATGTCTTCAAATTATTTTATACTATCAAATGAGAAAACAAATAACAAGTATGTTTTAGTAATACATAATATCAATAAAACTAACTTAATCTTTTATCTATATCTCTTTTTTTTAATCAGCGTTTCATCTATAACTCTTATTAACACTTGTAATCTAGATAAAAATTAATTATCAAAATATGTATAAATTTAAATTACTATATAATTAATTATATAATATTAAAATATATCTAAATTTTGTTTCCTACCTTCTAGAGGTGCAAGTACTAGTTTAAATGTTTTTCTACCAGAATTTTTAATCTATTGATTAACAATGTTGGACACTAAAAGAGTGAGTAACGTTGCTATCATTATGAGCAAGAAGAAAATGTGGAAGTCAGCAGCCATGGAGCCAATAAAAAAGAAGTTGACTCTGGAGGATTGGAAGCTTAGAGATCTTAATATTGATATGACAGTGATTAAGTACAAGGGTTCAGACAAAAATAAAAAATAAAAAATAAAAAATGAGATGATGATGGAAAAGAGGTTAGATAAGCTCTAGTTTGAATCACTTCTCACTTTTTTCAGTATTTTCTTCTCATCCTCTGCATCTTTTAGTATTCAGCTCTACTGACTATCATTATCTCATGAATCTTACAAAAAATTAGTTCGTTTGTTCATTTAGTTTATTTTCTTTTGTTTTCATATGAGTGAGGGAATTTGTGGTGAAGTTCAAAATGATTTCATAAGTATTTGGTTTATTAGGAAGCTGAAAATAATTTGGAGATTTTTTATTACATACTTAAATTCAAAATCTTATCTTAGATTATTTTGATAAAATAAAAGAAATTATATTTCTAATTAAAAAAGGGATTAAAAAATACGAGATCAAAATCCTTTTCTAGATATAAGATTTTGGCTAAATAAAAAATTTATCTTAAGTGAAAGAGGTGGATCTTAAAAACATAAGAAGAAAATCCTTGTTTAGATAGATGATTTTGATAGAATAAAAAATCTATTATATTATTGAAAAAGTTGGATTGAAAAAACATTAGTCTAGAATCCTACCCTAGATATATAATTTTGGTAGAATAAAAAATCTATTATCTTAATTGAATGAGGTAGATTAAAAAAAGATTGAATGAGGTCGAATGAAAAATCTATCCTCTTAATTGAAAGAGGTGGATCAAAGAAAATAGAGGCTATAATCCTACCCTAGATTGATGATTTTGGTAGAATAAAAAATCTATCCTCTTAATTAAAAGAAGTGAATTAGAAAAAGATGATGTCAAAACCTTACCCTAGGGAAATGAGTTTGGAAAAATAAAAAAACTATGGTCTTAGTTGAGAGAGAGAGATATTAAAAAAACATGAAGAGAAGACCTATTAATTGGAAGAGGTGGATTTTAAAAAGACAAGGCCAAAGTCCTACCTTAGTCAAACAATTTTGCCAAAATATTAAACCTATCATCTTAATTGAAAATGGTGATCTAAAAATAAATATGAGAACAAAATCTTACCTTAGATAGATGATTATGATAGAATAGAAAATCTATCATTTTAATTGAAATGGTGGATTAAAGAATAACAAGGACAAAATCCTACACTAGATAGATGATTTTTACGAAGTTGAAAACCTATCCTCTCAATTGAAATAGGTGAATTGAAATATATGAGTCACAATCCTACCCTAGACACAATTTTGGAGAATAAAAAACCATCTTCCCAATTAGAAGAAGTGATTAAAAAATAAGAGGCAAAAATCCTTCCCTAGATAGACCATTTTTGACAAATAAAAAATTTATACCCTTAATTAAAATAGGTTGATTAAGAAAAAAATGAGCCCAAAATCACACCCCAAACAATTGATTTTGGCATAATATAAAACATATTCTCTAAATTTAAAAAGGTGGATATTTATAAATATAGCTCAATTGTGACAAAGTTTGAAAATCAAGAACCACTTTTTGCACTTTTTGTGTATCCAAATTCTTGAACCTACCCAATTACATAAAATATTATATGAAAATCCGTCATCTATGTTTAATGTATTTATGTAGGCAATTTATGCATAATGGACATGTTGTGACATAGAAGGCATTGAAGTTTTGCAATTGAGAAAAGAAGTACATGATGATGAAAACTATTCATGGGCCATTTTCTCTTTGTTATATAGAAATGATCTCCATAGCACTTGGTGTGTAGATGGAGAACCTATCTAATGCAATATGAAACACACTAGTCATATTGAACCATGTGTAATTGTATCTTTACCAAAGTGACATCTTTAATGCACTAGAAAGAAAAAGGGATGTTAGTGCAAAAAGTACCACTAGTTGCACATGAAATGTAATTTAGTGGTGCATGTTTCCATTGATGACTTTAATATGTGAATCTAAAAATATTTTATACATCTTAGAAGTTAAAAGAAAGATGTGAAGGGTTTTTTTATATCGAGGAAGAAAAGAACATCTAGAATGCATTGTCATAAGTAGACATATAAATTATAGGCCTTATATTTGGTGTAAAAAAGAGTTTTTCCTATTTGATTTCTCTATTTGTCTAGTTTGTAAAAGGAATGTTATATAACTAGTTATTAGTAAGGACCATTTTCACATGTGTTCACATGTTTAGTTTACTTTGTGAGTCAAAAAACCTTCTAGAAGTTTCTTGTATACATGTTATGTTGCCCCAAGGTTTGTCGTTGCACCAAAAGATCAACCTGTCAATGCCTGATACAAACATGAGAGATAAAAAAACTACAAGAGGTGGGTAATCCATGTCACCAATCCCCGAGGGCGGCGCTAAACAACCAAGGGGACAAAGGAACCAACCTTCCAAAAGTGCCCCCCCCTCCGCAACATGACAGAGGGATTTGAACCCCATGACCTAAGCTCTGATACCATTTTTTGGCTCAAAGTTTTTCATTGTGCAAAAAGTTCAACCTGTTAACACTTGATACAAACACCAGATATAAACAAACCATGAGAGGTGGTTAAGCTATGTTGTCAATCCCCGAGGGCAGTGCTAAATAACCAAGGGTACCAAGGCACCAATCTTCCAACATGTTATTGTATCCTCTACTTGTCACATGACATAGGATCAACATAATTGTCATCATCCTATTTGATATTATCTCTCAAGCTTGCCTATATAAGGAATGTCTCATATGTGCATTGCATAGATATATTCATTAATCATATTTGATGAAATATATTTTGCATTCACAATTGGTAAATTTAGTCTCTATCTTTTCTTTCTTGGAAACCTAGATATTTTGATTTGGAAGTAATATTGGGAGCTTGAATCCCTGACAAACTTATAAAAATTACTATGCATGCTTGCATGTGTCAAGGGGAACCTACCCCTTTGTTATTGAAAGGAGAGGATCTCATTGAACCCACACATCCTTTTTAAGAAAAACAAGTATTTGTATGTAGATGATGGAATATAGTGCAAGGCATATGATCAAAACTTGAAGGTCTAGATATTTTCCTAGTTGAATTAGCTCATTGGTACAATGATATGGACTTTGGAAATAATTTAATATGGTGTTTATTTGACATCATACAATTTTGGTGTAGTCCAATTGAGATCTTTGTCATTTAGATTTTTCCTTAGCAGTTACCACTATGAGGTTGTGAAATACTAAGAAATGGTTGCTAACAACAAAGTATCATGAAACATAAATGCATTTAGATTGTACATTATTCTTATATATAAAAAACTAATTAAATAAATACAATGTACATATTCAAGATGAAATATATATTATAAGAATAAAAGTTAAATTATAAATAGATTTCAAATAAACATTCTCAAAATATATGTTCTACTTATATTATAAATCTATCAAAAATAAATTATAAATTTTATTTAAATTTTTAATAATTTAAAATAAAATATAATATTTATGTTCTATAACAAAATTTAGATAGACTTGCGTCAATATTGATATATTCATAAGATTACTCTTGCAATCAGGCCTGGTTAATAGTCTATATGACCATTTTTGCACTTTTAGGCCATATATGACAATTAATAAAATTAGTGGATCTTATGCATTGACAAGCTATTTTTTCAAACAATCATATATATAACACTTCAAATTATTAATACCATAATAAGTAATACATAATATATTTTATTATCATTTATAATATTGATATATATTATTTTACAAGGTTTATTATAAATATATAAATTCATTTAGAATATTTTTAAATGGTAGGATTAAGATAGAATTGTTTCTAATTTTATATTATTTTTATATGAATTTTTTAGTATGTTTTTATTTATATAAATTTATAAATTTTGTTAATTTATTTTTTAAATGTATTTTATAAGATTGTCTTAAATATCAATTTAGAAACTTCTTCTAATTTTTAAAAATATTGTAATAAAAAAATTTAGAATAGTTTTTATTTTTATTATAAACAAGATTTTAAATGTGAATTTAGAAACTTAGAAGAAAATTTAAGATTTCATTGTTTTTTAAATTTTTACATTCTTTTTATCTACATGGTTTTTATTTCTTTTCACAACAATTGAATTTTACTGGAAGATGCATGGAGAATCTTTTGTAACATTGACATAAAAGCTATCTTCTTGCAAGTACTATTGATTGTGAAAAAAGAATTTTTGAAACAAAATGTCATCAAAGATGTTATAAAGTCAAAGCTAGTTTTCCATACATTGGATGTATTAATGAGGGTATCTTTAAATGGATATGAAACAAATGATATAAATTGGAATGAAGTATATAACATATAGAAGAATACAAAGCCAAGAAGAATTCTAGACCTTTGATATCATTCATTTTTATTTATTAATTCCAAATTAAATAAAGAAAAGAGTTTCTTTCTTTCATTTTATATTATTATATGTTTTACTTGGTGGAATTTTTCAAATTATAATCTTTATTGAAAATAACTACCTAATTTCAATAATATATAATAATATACTTTTAAATTAATAGCAAATTAATTTATTAAAAATAAAAAATATTTCTTATATTTGATATGTATTATTGATAAAATTGATAAAAATGTTTAAATATAAAAAAAATTATATTAAACTATTCACAAATTAAAAAAATTGACACTTAATATTTTTCTTAAAATCTAAAATGAAAGCCTTCAAATTCCAGACCTGCTTGCAATAATATTATGAAAATATCTCACAAATGTCACCAATGTAAATTATCAAACTTCCAGATAGACACGACTACCTAGTTGTTTTGGTATTGTAGAAGAGTGCAGGAAGTGAATATATAAATTAATAAATTATCTTGCTGACACCCTTTCACACAACCTACGGATGAGTTCATCCAGGAATTGAAAATACAACTTCCTCCGTTCCCTGTCAAAAGACAGAACCCCAACAATCAGACCTACTCTAAGTCCATAGCATATCCCTACTGCCACAGCCCACCATGCATTGTCCTCCACTTGACCCTCCACCTCCTCTGGTAGCTCTAATGGAGGTACACTTGTCCCACAGCTGATATTTAGCGGAGCCCCACACAGGCCGGCATTGCCCACATAGGAGAGGCCACCAAATGTGTCCAGATGTCTAACCTGCGGAATCCTGCCAGACAAGTTATTGTAGGACAGGTCTAAATAGCCCAGCGTGTTGAGATTTCCCAGGCTATCTGGGATAGGCCCAATTAATAAATTGTGGGAAAGGGCTAATAACAAAATCTTTTTATTGTATGATAGTACTAAAATAAAACGTTCTTTTACATGAGATTATTTAGGCTAATAATTTAAACATATGGCTAAAACTGATATGAATATATTTAAATCTATAATTAAAAGTATGAATTAGTCGAGATAAAAAGGTTCACATTGAGAAGTTAGATTATTAAAAATAAATATGAAAATTAAATAAATTAAATATTATGTGGGGATAACGAGGGTTAAAATAGATATCAAGAAATGATTTCGCAATGTTTTTTATTAAAAAAAAGTTGGTAGCCATGAATAAAAATGAGAGATAGCTACTCTATTAATATCTTGAATTTTTGAGTAGGAGGAACCATCCTCACCAATCAATTCTTGGATATTGTTTCTTTTTTTTGTGTGTCTACTAGCTAGCTAGTGGAAGAATTTAGTATTCTTATCGTCTTCATTAAGTCATTGCACTCTAGATCTTTGTCTCCAATAGAGTTCTCTTCTTACTACCAAATTATTAGGGTTAGCTAGGAGGGTTTTCTCCCTTTCCAATCTATTTGAAGAGGTCCCTAGGATCTCCATTTCTTTCTAAATCATGTTCATCTGACTCTTCAAGTCCTTTTTCTATTCAAATACGCTACCGAAAGAAGACTTGCTTCAAGATTGCAAATTAATTTTAAGGAGATTCAACTTACAAGAGACTAGAAAAACGGTGGTACCATGAATCTCCATATTCCACCATTGGGCTACAAGATCCTTGAAATAAGGGAAACGAGACTACATAATTTCAAAATGGAATGGCAAATGAAGCATGGGACCAACAAAATCTCATTGAACCATGATAAGGTAATGGTTTGAACCAAAGTGAATTTGGGAGTTGAGATGGCAACACCCAAGAACATTTCAAGAAGAGAAAACTACACATCAATCTAGGCACACCTGAATAAAATTGTCCCCAAAATGGAGGTTGGACCAAGTATAATTTTGGTCTTCCAAATCTAGATCACATAATCTTTTGCTAGACAAAAAAACATGGAGGTCCTACATGCTATTAGAAAAATTAGGAACAACTCCTAATTTTTTTGAAGGGAAAAGAGGTGAGTTGAAGTCTCCAATCAGAATCCAATTAGAGTCTCAAAAGGACAAACACTGAGAGAGGAGAGATGCCCAAATATCTCTTCTCACAACCATGTTATTAAGAGCGTATATATACATTAGGTTCCATTTCTCCTTAGTTATCTTGTTCAAAAAATCAATAAACTGGAAAAATTTATCTTGTGGTCTTAGGGTCCCAACAAGAGAATGGGGTTTCCACAAAATAGCAAGGCCACCAGAAGCATCATCTGCATTCAAAACACAAGAATTAGAGAAAGGCTAGATGAAGTTATTGGCCTCTAGAAAGGCTTCCGAACTTATTTTAGTTTCTTGAAGAAGCAAGGTATCCAGCCTGAACACTTTTACCAAGTTCTTCACCTGGATTTGCTTATAGGAACTATTAATTACCATAAGATTCTAGGAGAGGATCTTCATTTGGAAGTGTTGTGGGAACATAACTGCTCCATTGTAATTTGACAGTCGTTGGCCACATCTCGAGAAACATTTGACTCTCTCACTTACCAGACTTCCTACCTACCTTTAAATTGCTCTTCAAATTGCTCTTCAAATCACTTGTCTTCCTCCCACTTGCCAAAAGAGGGATACCAACTCTTACCAAGGAATATTTTTCTTGGGCAGGAATTTAGGGAGACTTGAAAGAAAAGTCACACATCCCACCAACCAACTTCAAAGGAGCCACCCCCTAAATAGGGTAGAAAACAATGGGATGCATAAATCTAGGGAAATTTCCAAGAGCAGTAGCCACTAGGGGGGCCTAAGTAACAAAGGGGACTATATCCATAATCGATGAAGAATAAGGAGCCCCTTGGATCTCCAAAGGGGAGTCGGTCATCTTGGCATCACATTCCAAGAAGAGAAAGGTGAGATTAACCTCAAGTGCAAGTTCAAGGATGCAAAGGCCCAACCCAGGGAGGGTAGGGGTTGACCACATAATCAGAGCTAGGGGATATCATCAGCACCACCTGAATCGCCCATATCAACATCAAAGTCCACCTTAGCCCACAGAGAGGGCACCTTAGAAATATTTGAGGATACTTTAGAAGCCTCTAAGGTATCTAAGAATAATCAAAAGGCCTTTTACCTTTCACCATAAGGTTGGGTTTTGAGCTCCTAGCAAGGCATTTATTACAGAGATGGCTAGCTAATGAATAGAATTGATAAAGTAACGTTTGGATTTCTTATCTTATAATGGTTGGGACCAAGCACCCAAACAAGACTTTAGCTTGTTGGATACAGGAAGCGTTGAGCCAAGAACAATACCCACATAGAAATGCGAGTAGATTAGTCATGATTTGTTCTTAGTGATAGCATCAAGGGAAATAAATTCATCAAATGAGTTTTCTATTCTAGTAATAATCTCTTCATCCCAAAACACTAGGGCAATCTTGAGAAGCGAACCCAAGTTAGAATAGCACATAACAAGTGGGACTTTGACTTGAACCAAGGACACCATTTACAAAGAAGAAGCTTCTTCTTGGCAAACGACTAGGGGCCTAAATACAAGATAAGAACACTATCCTCCTTGGGAGAGAATGAGAAGTAGAATGTACCTTTAGGAAGCACTAAAACAAACACACTTTCCTTGATGGTCCATCTAGTAGCTACCCATTTGTGAACATAAGAAATGTCTAGGCATCTCCCCATGAACATCCATACCAAGACAATCTCCATTTTTTCCAAACAATTATTTAGGGTGGAATCATTAATATTCACACACATACCATTCTCGGATCTTTCAATCAACACTCCATCCATCGGTGTAAATTGTCCATTATTGAATAGAT
This sequence comes from Cryptomeria japonica, assembly GCF_030272615.1. Lineage (NCBI taxonomy): Eukaryota > Viridiplantae > Streptophyta > Pinopsida > Cupressales > Cupressaceae > Cryptomeria > Cryptomeria japonica. The sequence goes on along the minus strand of NC_081408.1, from coordinate 173,224,983 downwards.
CCTTCCAACACCTCTGATGACAAATACCATACATTGAGGTAGGAGAGGACTTGATCTTGATAGCATCCCCACTAACAACTTTCGTAGGTAGCAAGGTAGAGTCAAAGGAGGACCCACCTACACCACTAGGACATACATCCTCCTAAACCTCGGGAAAAAAGCAATGAGAGTCCACGTGAAATCTTATAGACACCTACAAAGGGTCAAGATTCGTAGAATTAGACAATAGAAAACTCGCCGCATTGTCCTTTCCATCCTTCTTCCTCTCCTTTCCAACTCACTCGTCACCATATCACTCCTACCCATTGCTCATTTTGACGAACTTCTTTTTGCAAAGAATAAAGAAAGTTTGTCAAACATTTTATATACAAATGTTCTAGTTGACATGGTGCATTAAAGAGAAGGTCAACATATTGAACATTTTCACTGATAGCAAGGTGTACATAATATTATTAACTACCGAAATGAAAATAATTAAATATTCCTAAGTAAACTTATTAAATAGATGAAATATGAAACACAAGATATAAACATATATCCAAAATGAAATAAATGTTATACCACTAATTATTAAATATATATGTAAATTAAAAAATTTAAATTTAAATTACAAATTATATATACACTCACACTATGAAGCTTATAATAGAAACATATTTAAAATGAAATAATGTTATAACAATAATAATTTAATATTAGATAAATTTCAATTTTGACACTATCAACATATTTATTCTGTTTATATTACAAATCTATACAAAAAAATATTATAAATTTTATTTATATTTTTATTATTTTTAAACCATGATGCTCTAACACATACATCACCATTACCAATTTGTAATATACATATTAAAATACTCTCGTAAAATAATGAAGATATATAGACATAGCTTGCCAGTTATTGTATACATAGGAGTGCAACTAGTTAATATGTAAATTATCTTGTCAGGACTCTTTCAAACAACCTACGGATGAGTTCATCCAGGAATTGAAAATACAACCTCCTCCGTTCTCTCTCAAAAGAGAGAAACCCAACAACAAGAGCAACTCCCAATCCATAGCATAACCCTACTGCCACAACCCACCATGTATTGTCCTCCCTTTCTGCGTTCACCTCGTCTGGTAGCTGTAATGGAGGTGCACTTGTCCCACAACTGATATTTAAGGGAGCCCCACACAGGTCGGCATTGCCCACATAGGATAGGACACTAAATGTGTCCAAATGTCTAACCTGCGGAATCCTGCCAGACAAGTTATTGTAGGACAGGTCTAAATAGCCCAGCATGTTGAGGTTTCCCAGGCTATCTGGGATAGACCCAATTAATAAATTATGGGAGAGGTCTAGTGATTCCAATTCTTGAATTTCCCCTAGGGAACCATGCATTTCTCCAGTTAAATTATTCCTTGAAATATTCAGTGATATCAAAGCCTTGAGGACTCCCAGCTGGACTCCCAGCTGCTCTGGAATCTTGCCTGTAACTGGTTATCTGATAAATTAATAAGAGTAAAGCTGGATAAGATATTTTGATATTGCAGTTTTTGGCCTTTGTTAAACAAATCTATGACATTCTCAAAGAATAAATTGGCTATATAGTATCTGTATCCTATCAGATAGGCATGTGTGCTTTGATTTATCATTGTCTTCAAACTAGAGAAGTTGGTAGGAAGTTTACCAGTTATATTATTTTTTGAAAGATCCAGGATCTGAAGATTTTGCAGCTGCAGTATCTCTGGGGGTATTAGGCCTCTCAACTTATTAGACCTTAAATTAACAATACGCAACTGTTGAAGGTCTTTGATCCATTCAGGGATATGCCCTTCAATCTTGTTGTTTCCCAAATCTAGAATTTTTAATTTTTTGCAGTACCTGAGAGAGGAGGGAAGGGATCCCCTGAGCTTGTTGCCATTCATGTGGAGGACTTCCAATGAGGTGATATTTCCTATGTCTTGAGGAATTTCTCCACTAAAATTGTTGTTTGTAATGTTGAGAACTCCCAGAATGGAGCAATTTGTCAGACTTGAAGGGAGGCTCCCTGACAGCTTGTTGCTCGACAGATCCAGGAATTGTATGTCTGGGCTGCAGATGGAAGATGAGAGAGCTCCGCTGAGATTGTTCGCAGATAAAATTAATGTTATTAAACTGATGCCCACAAATGGTGGAATGGAACCGTTGAAGAAGTTGTGGGAAAGATCTAGATATTCTACTGTTGATGGAAGAAGGGGAAGAGTGTCCTGTAAATTGTTGGAATGAAGGTCAATAATGTACCCTGCTCCATAGGATTCGTCTCTTTTGGCAAACAAGTAGCCAGGAAGATGGCCTTCCAGATGATTGCCTGAAAGATTTAATTCTCTAAGCCAGGGAAGCTCCCATAGCCAAGAAGGCACATTGCCATTGAGATTGTTGTATGATAAATCCATGTCCTGCAGATCTAACTGCTGAGAAACAAACGGTGGACTCACCCTCCGATATTACACCCAGACAACCCCAAATGCTGAAGCTGAAAACTTGGATTCCATGCAGGGCTGAAATTCAAAGTCAGCTTGTTGTTAGACAGAACAAGAAACTGCACTCCAGTGAGATTTTCCAAAAGCTCAAGCTTGACAGCGCCTGTAAGTTTGTTAAACGACAGATCTAGATGCTCCAGCCCAGAAAGGCGCTTAAGGCTGGGCGGGATGGTGCCATTGAGGTGATTTTTACTAAGGTCTAAGTACTTCAAATTGGATAAATCTTCCAAATTGCTTGGGATGCCGCCTTCTGAATCGGTTCAGACCCAGATCAAGAAAACTAAGAGATGATAATTTCGACAACGAAACGGGTATTTGCCCGCTGAAATTGTTGTACCCTAGACCAAGATGTTGGAGCTTCACCAGTCTCGCAATGCTCTCAAGCACTGAACCTCTGAAATTATTGCCGGAGAGGTCCAGGTAGGTCAAAGAAGGCAAAGAAATATTTGTAGGAATTGTGTCCCCAAAGTTGTTTTCCATGAGCGACAAGAAAGAGAGAAGCGGCTGATTACAGAAAACAAAAGAAACATCCCCACTTAAATTGTTGGAAAAAAGGTTGAGCTTTCGAAGGGAAAGATTCCGAAATGGGAAAACGTTACCAGAAAGCCCGCAGCCGCTGAGATCCAGCATTTGCAAAGCCGTGAAGTTTTGCAGCCACGCCGGGATCTGTTCCGGAAAATCCCTGTTCCCGTTGCCGCTGAGATCCAGATCGCGCAGAAAGGCTGAAAGATTTCTCAAGCTGTCGGACTCAGCGGGAAAGAGCGGAAACAGACCACATTCAGCCATGGAAAGGTGAGCGAGCTGTCTGAGATTCGATACAGCAGAATCCCAATTTTTCCCAATGCGGGATAAATCCACGCCATCTAACGACAGCGGCTCCAGCGCCACCAAGCTACGCAGCCAATTTACATTGTCTGTCTGTAGAGACCCTCTCACCTCAAAGTCTGTAACAGACAGGCGATAAATATTGGAAAGATGCAGAGTCGTTAAGCGTGTCAAATTTCCCAACTCCGCCGGTATCTTGCCGCTGAAACCCGCGTTGGAAAGATCAAGATAGGCCAAATTTGTGGGACGCCCAATTTTGGGCACAATAACAGCGCTCTCAAAGTCGTTCCAGCTCAAGTCGAGGTGCTCTAAGTTGCTGAGGCTCAAGAGGGCGGCCATGTTAGCGGTTCCGCTCAGCCGCCAGCGGTGGCCGCTGAGATCCACGCTGGTTACGACGCCGATTGTTTTGTTGCAGGTGATGCCTGGCCATCGACAACAGTCGGTTCCCTCCAACCATGATTGTAAGCGTCCTTTGGAATCTCCTACTCCAGCTTTGAAAGCTAAAATTGATCTTCTCTCGCTGCCCTTGCATTCCGCTGCACATTCTGCTAAATTGCAAAGTAAAACAGCAAATAACGTTGTGGCCGTTATCAGCGAGAAGAAAACAGCCATGAAGCCAATCGAAAAGCAGTCTTCAACCTGGACAAAATGAGGAAAAAGTAAGCTCCAGTATGAATCCCTGCACGTACTCTCTGTGTCTTGTCTCGTGAATCTTGTAAGATAGTTATATTTGACCCAACAGTTTCATGGATATTCAGACTCCTAATTGTTACTCAAAAATCACTTCACTGTTGCTCTTTTTCAGTTGTTCTTGTGCAATGTAAATGCTGTCGAAATCTGTGTCAACTAGAGATACTCGGTACCATTATACAATTCTTTATAGTTTCTGCTGGCTGCAATCTATCTTGCTACCAGGCCTCCATGCTGTAACTGTTCTCAGTTTTTCTCATGGATTTTTTTTTGTTCTCCCAATTAATAAAAAAGTGAATTTAAATTCTACAACTAAGGAGCTTGTGATGTTTAAAATATTTCGATATTCAAATCAAATCTTGTATGTCAATGATGCTTTTCAAACTGGCATGTTACTCTTATTATTATTCAACTAATGTGGCACTTTGCATAAACGTGTGCACTTTGAAAGTGTGCACCGACTTAATTTTAATGTATTATTGTTTGTGCTCCTGGTTGACCAAACTCTCATCAATAATTTTACTGATAAACATAACAATATCTTTGATTTCTTTTTCTATATATTGAAGAAGCTTATTTATCAACAAATTACATCTGAGAAGAAGTAGAAACGAAGTATTATTGCATTTTATGATATTGTGGGGTTTTGTTTAAGAAAATATTCTCAATTTCTTAAAACACAAGAAATGTCTATTATATCCTACTTTTATAATGTTCAAATTTGTGATCTGTATAATGAATGAATATAAGGAAAAATAATGTTATTATGTATAATGTTATTTAGGTTAATTATTAAATTATGTTGTGTAGCTAATGATATAAATTAATTTAGATAAAAAAGTTGAATAAAAATATCAAATTTTTACAAGTCATGAAGATTTATTTGTAGATTAGATTGTATGTTAGCTTTTGCATCAATATTTTGGATCATACTTTGTGATTCATAAATATATGTAAGGATATATGTAAAAATAACAATTTTATTTTAAATAACAATTTTGTTTTTAATAAAAAATAATGTATAAATATATCATTTATATTAATGTATATAAATAACCTAGACATAAATTTAAATATAAATAATAATGAAAGAAATTAGACAAATAAGAATATACATATATACACATATGTATGCATGTATGTATAAGGGGCAAGAGAAAGAGGCAATGAGAGAAAAACATGAGATGAAAAAGTGGGGGAAGAAAGTAACGATTAATGAAGGACAAGGAACAAATTAACATAAAAATATCATAAAAGAAAAAGAGAACAAAAATACAAAAGTGAAATAAAGAAGCCAACCCACAACAAGAGATGAAGAAATTAGAAGAGGAGTTTAAATATGTGATGAATAATTGTATTTGTTTAACAATATTGATTGTGTGTTATCATTTCAGTATATATTAAGCAATTTTGGTGTTGATTTTTGCTCCCATCCTTCTGTGTAGCATGTATATTCCTTCAAGTATGTAATAAGAATTCTAGGTTGAGCATTGCTCCCCTAATTGTCTAAGTTGTAGGCCAATATAGTTATAGGCTCTGCACTCTCTATGGTTGAGCTAGTTTTTCTTGGCTCTCAATTTTTTTTCTACTTCTTCTATGTGATTGTGGTTGAGATTTTTTACTTGTCCTAGTGGTTTGGTTCAAGTTCTTCAAACTGCAAGGGTTGTCCATTGTCTTTCAAACATTTCTTTGTACTTCTTTATATACTTACTATCAAGATATATGCTACAAGCATTTTGCCAAAAAAAAAGACTCTTGAGAGTAATACCATTATTCTTGCATAAAAAATAAAAAAGGAAAGCTAAAAAAGGAATACGTAGAGAAAATGCCTAACAAGGAAGAAGGGGAATAAAAAAGAGGAGATGAGATTTCTAAAGAAGGATAAACAATAAGGGTTTAGGGGAGGAAGAGGAGAGGAACTGAAATATAAAAGCAAGTAGGGAAGGTTCAACAAAGAAAGGGGGAGATGCGTCGAATGACATAGCAAGGAAGGGATCTAAAAGAAAGTAGAATGGAGAGAAGGAGGAATCAAAGGGGAAGAGGAAGAAAAAAGGGGCTAGGGAAGGGGAAAGAAGCCATAAGAAGAGAAAAATCAAGAAGGACAATGATAACAATTTTTAAGGTTCAAATGTAATGGATGGTAGAAAAAACTTAGAGTCCACCCTTCATTGTGATTAAGGTTTGAGGGATGATTACTGACTAATATAGCTTCTTTAAGCTTCTTTGAACTTCCTCTTGAAATAGTTGTCATATTTAAACAAAATTTGTGAATTTTACAGAAAAATTATCACATTCCCACTTTTGGCACTTCCACTGTAGATGAGCACAAATGAAAAGAAATAATTAAATAACTAAAAGGTAGTCAAACGTATGCGATGCATGAGTTGACTAGAGGAATGGGCGTCCAAAAACTTTATAGAATTATAATTAGCATGAAGGGAGACATCCACAATTAACAGGCATGGTGGAAGCATCATAGGAGTGGTCGTGTAGTCAACAAAGCATGGCATCCCTTCCTTTTTACAACTCAATACAACATCCTATTGGTGAATGTGGTGCACAAGTCTAGTCATAAAATATCTCTCCTGACCTCCCCCCTAAAAAAGAGAAGAGCAGAGAGCACTTAGCGCAAAGATAGGCTCAAGCGCATAGGAAGAAGAGAGGAGTTCATGAGGCAGGGGAAAAGATCGAAGGAAAGGAGATTAGTGTGAAAAAGATTTGGTTTGAAAGGAAGAAAGAGGTAAAAGGCTCATAAAAACTTCCAGGCAAAGGCAACACACAAGTCCATCGAAGCATTAAGAGAAAGGTATTTGGCAAATGTTGGCTCTGGTAGGAATGCTTGCAAGATTTGGGAGCATAGACAAAGCACGTTAACTATTGGGCATTACACTTGAAAGGAATATGGTCTCATGGAATGCAATAATTACAGGATATGCACAAGTCGTACTTGTTGAGTAGGCTTTAGAAATTTCAATTGAATGCTATTGGTAATATGAAGCTAAATTCTATAGCCATTGTCAATGTCCTCCTTACCTATGACGAAATAGGAGCTAGCTCTACGTGAGCTCTTGTAAAGCATAGGCGGATGCGTGGGAGAAATGTATGGACACAACAAAATATCAGGTAGAGGAATTTTGTGGACTACAAGAGAGCAAATTTTGAGCAGAACTTACTAGGACGTGGAAAGAAGAAATTCTGGAAATATGAAGTGGCAATTGAGAAGGGAACGTAGCGTTAGAGGCTTAAGAAGAAAGAGATATAGATTTCAACGTTTGAATTAAAGAAAACTTCAACTCTAAAGATTAAGTATAAATATTTTTCAATACTAGTTGGTTTATATATCTACTTTTCCTGTTGTCATGTAAGGAATTTTTAAGTAAGAATAAGGTACCAGGATCAACTGATAACTAAATTAATTTTATTAAGTCATCTCATCATGTTTCTTGAGGTTTATCAGTAGCTAAGATTTATTTGGCACCTGATCCTAATAGCAATGGTTAGAATTTATATTTAATTTCTATTATGAAATGCAAAATGTTGAATTAATAAACCATTTTCTATGGTCTCTTAGTTATATAAAATAGGTAGATTGCTAAGGGTTTGAGAGTCTTTTTCTTATGTGTATAATTTACTAAGGTACTCATTAGACAATGACAAATCAACTTGACTGCAACACAATTGAGCATATTAATTGACAAGATAAGTGTACTTTGTGATTGTCCCTCGCTTAAGCAGTTATGAAATTTGATCACTTGCACATGAAGTAATGAGTATAAAATGATATTACTTGATTCTATTTAGGATGAATGGAAACTGAGAAATATGACTTTAATCTCATGTATATTCTCCTTAAGGTTTAAATACTTATAGAGTGTAAAGAAAGTAATGGTGGACTTGCATCCAATAACCATACACATGCATGGAATTAATAAATTCTTGTTGATAACCATCTTTTGTAATAGGGGGTACTAAGTACATTGGATCATAATCAACTCAAAATATTATAGCCAATAGCGACTTAAGATGTTTGTGTAAAATAATCACACTATTGCTCCATGCCTAAGAAGTGTCTTGGACCTTAACCCCTATCATGAAATTAGATCAACATGTGCTGAAGAGATTCCAGTGGTCTGGGCCTTAAATAAAATGTTATTTAAGATTATGATCTACCATTATCTTATTTATAACTCTACAACTATTGTTTGTTAAACCTTATCTACTAGAATCTAACAATGGGATATGGTAATTATGATCTACACTATTAGTAATTAAAATCATTAGTATAGAATATTATTATTATTATCATGGGTATTTCTTTATACAAATACTTATCAAATATAGTGCCTTAAGCTATCTTGAGCATAGAGTTGGTCATTATTACAACTAAATAAATTTTATCATTCTTGATGTGTACTTGTATGCAGTTGGATAACACACACTACAATATTTCAAATACTATGATAATAGGTTACTCAATTAGGAAAATGAACTATACTGCCAGTAATTTTAGGGATTGAATATCTAATATGAAAGTACATGAAGCATAGTGTTCTAAATACCTCAAGTGTGACATCACATTGATCATGCTTGATGCAAGTTTGTAAACATTGGACATCTCTTTAGTAATCCAAAAGAAATTTATACGGCTTTAATAGGATGATGTCTTATATTTTTATGATGCTTGATATCATTGATGAGTTTTGAAGTGAAATGCCACTCCAAGTCTTATCGAGTTTTTTGTGACATTCTTGTATCTTATCAAAATTATGACTACATTGTGTATTTTGATCTCTTAAGTATGCTAAAATTGATAGAGGACTATTATGGGAACCAAGGATGGTTTATATAGTTGAATTAGAAGCTTGTATATGTGTGTAAGAATCATATCTTGGGAAAAGATACACCTACGTTGCAAGTCTTATGATGATTCAAATACTTGTGATATTGAAAATAGTAATATAATGATATATTGAAACTATAAGATATATACATAGAGTCCTTTTGGGTAGAAAAGCCTTTATATTAAACCTATTAGGTGAATTTTATTACTAGTGTTTTGTAATGCCCCGCCAGAAACCCTAAAGGAAAAACATCACAATCTATGCAACTAAGGGTGAAATAATTTTTTTTTAAAGAACAAGTGCATAATTATAACCATTGCATGCCTAATAACACATCGAAAGTCTAACACATGATTCCCTAAGGGTCACCAACGAAGATTACTTCGTAAATTATATTAATACCATGGAAAAACCTACTGTTTAGCTTTATAGGAAAATTAAATGTTTAAGATAAAAATTCCACAATGAAAGAATTCAAAGTACTCCAAAGCAATCATTTAATATATATACAAAAGAATTAAGTAACTGAAATAACATGCATTCCAATGTTTCTCTGTTTTACAATATTTGAAAATACATGTTTACAAAAATTACACCATGAATTAAAATGTTACAAAATGAAGGTTACATAAAAGTTTCGATACAAGACCTCAAGATTTCAACTGAACAATGGTCACGAACAAGAGCTGGTACATGAACCATGAACCAAGAACATTAGTGAAGCCTTTCCTCACCTGAGGATATCTTCTAGAACATCTGATGAGAAGTGGCACTACCACCCGACCATGTGATCCCTAAATGGAACCACCCCACCGTGCTGGGAGATAGTAGAAAACCCTCAAGCAAGAAAAATAAGACAAGTATGAAAGAAATACATGACTTCGCAAACATTCATGTGACTCAACTCACAAACACTAGTGACTCTAAGGAGAGAGTGTCATCGCATAGCTTAAGATGGATACCATGGTACAACCTCCTAGGTCCCAGCTCTCTGTCCTGGTAACCTCTCCCAGCTTCCGGTTCCAATTAAGTCTCATGCGGACCCTACCAATCCTTTCATGAAGACAAAGTGGTAAGTTTTCCATTCCAGGCCTTCTCATAACATTATGAGCCCTGTACAAGCATTACACCTATGCACGAGGCACATTATCTTAATTAATGTTTATCTCACCCATCCCGAATCAATTATTAGGTTATCACTTTGTAACTGACTTCCGACGGGTTATCCTGTCATCCACTTCAGGCACGACCCCCGTTCGAAAGCCACTCTCTCTCATAGGACACTACAGGAAAAGTCTCTCTACGAGAACTCTATGGCGCAACAGACAACCATACCTAATCCTGACACACCACGAGTGAAGGATACATGATTTACTAACCAAAGGTTGACCATTTGGATAAAACACACAATGGCTCACATCCATAAAGTTATACATCGACACCTCACCAAGGAAACATAATAACATAGGACACAATGATAATGCAACAAGAATTGGAATTTAAACTTGACAGAAAATACCATTTTCACATGATCCTAACACAGGCAATCTTTCCTTAAAACAGTCAAATGCATAAACAAAGTTTGCAAATAAAAACTTCCAGAAAATAAGAATTACAACTATATTAATACACTATTTAATAAGTCATAAATCTAATGTTTCAACAGTAAGCCATTACTCCCCAAACTCTCCTACAAAAGTGACTAATAAGTCTTAATACCTAGGTTTTTGAACGCAAACATAAATTTCTTTCATATAATAAAAAGTGTGCAATATGTTCTTAAACAACAATATTCTAATCATTTAAACAAAATTCCACTGCTATAGCTAATAACTTAATTACATCTAAAACCCTATGATTTTCATTCATCTCGAATAATAATTCCTTTCCATAACCATAACATAAGGAAGATCATACTCATAACTTACAACAAAAACTTCCGTAAATAATAATAAACCAACACTAAAGAAAGTTTCTGACCTCTTGTAATCTTGACCGGTTTCCAAGACCTCGACGCCCTTCCACCAAATAGTAATGCCCCTTGCTTGTGAACCTATCGCCAATATACTCCCAATTCTATCTCAAATCTAACTCTCTTTGATACTTCAAAAGTATCCTCTCTATCTCCCTATCCTATTCTATTTTTCTCCTCTATTCTATTCTACCTTCTATTCTATTATTTCCTCTACTCTATTCTTCCTTCTATTCTATTCTTTCCTCTACTCTATTATTTTCTCTTGAGTCCACCGTCCTTCCTTCGATGCGAATCAATCCCCCTCCTTCCTTCCTCCATCTCTATTTATCCAAAAATTATCCTATGTTTTCTCCCCATTCAAAGGCTCGATGATTGTATTTGATGAGGAGTCTTCTATCCATTATGTTGAGTTTCCTATTTTCATGGCACCACACCACTAAAGTGATTAAGTCCATATTTATAGATGATACATGTGGCTTTTGACTTCAATACTAAATTGTTTTTACTATAAATAGCTTCCTTAAAACAAGCAAATCAAACAACTATCTAATACACGTTGATAATGGTGGATATGGGTGGGTTTACGTGGGTTGGTAAACCACGTTATTCTCCAAGTTACTCCCTACATTACTTCCTACCCCTTCATTAATTCCTTTCACCACATACCTTAATGGATATGGTTGCATGAATCTAACACGTGGGTTATGCTTTGGAAGAAACAGTCACTGTCAGTTTAATCCTTGTGAAGATTTCAGTCTGCCTCCATGGTTAATGGAGAAATCTGCAACTTCCCTATAGACATGGCACCACGTGCCAATCTACTCCTCTCAACTATGGTCTCCCACGAGTCTTCCTCGATACCGAATCCTTAACTATGAGTTTTCTGATACATAGTGGCGGTTTGAAAGCCAAATATCATGGCCACGTTGCAGTCGACGTTTGGTATAACAGCAAGCGAGAGGGTGTCGTTGTTCGCTGCAATGTGGAGAAGCTTACTAAAATGGGAGGAGGCGTGCGTAATATAAGGGAGGAGGGTGATAGGTGGTAATACCGACCCCTCCCTTTATTAAGGGGGTTGGTCGATATTACTATCGACCACCCTAATTATTAGTTTAATTTACTTAAACTTAAAACCCGCCACCACCATTTTAAAATTTGTTTTATTTGTTTTTATTTTAATTTCATTATTATATTTTTAATAATTAATTAGTGGCTTTCATTAATATAAACATTTAAACATTAATCCTCCATTATATATTTTGATTTCCAATATTTATAATTAATGACTTTTCATATATATATTCAAACAATTGAATTATATATATTACACGTTCGATTGATCAAATCTAATGTACAAAATATATTAAATATGATATATATAATCCTAATTTATATTCATGCATATTCGAAAACATAATAGTTTAAATTGACGATATTATCCAATGATAGTTCAATCACTTAAACATTATTTAAAACAACTGCACATAACTAACAGTCACCCTAGTGTATACAACCTATATATATTCAAATGATCAAGTCGCAATTATCGAACTGACATGCATAAGAAACTCATATATTTGTAAACAACGTTAAGACACTAGATCACTTAACCCCTTTGTTTCCTTCCAAATATAAAACTAATTTTAACTCTTATAGACGAAATAAACGTAACAATTACCAATGACATGCAATAGTTAAAAACACTAAACACATAAACTGATCAAGCATCAAGCGACTTCTCATAAAGGTCAAACAACCAAATACGAAGATTGAACAAATTGACGGAATGACTGACTGATGACACTCACCCGAGTGTAACTGAATAAAAATAGGGTCAACTACTATCTCCTCCACTTCCATCAGAAAATATATAAGGCACGCTCAGACTTGTGAAGCCAGGTGGAGATGATACCCCGTACCTACCCGGTACTTGTACCTGCAATATCCTGCATCACCGAACTACACATGCATATATACAATATAGAAAACATGACATACACACCGATGAAGGAGAATCGCGACGTTCCCAGTCTCACCGAAATGAGTGAAGGAAAATCATCCCCTTGCATCCAATACACTCATAGACACACAACATATAATTCCACATTGCATAGTTAAAGTAAAGTGTAAGTACGTAGCAATAATCCATAAAGTGTCATAAACCACGAGTAGTTAAATACTGTAAACATGTTAAGCATCTCATATCCAGATAAAGCATAAATAATGTCATATAAGTCTGAATAACAAAACATGGTAATGTATCCATTGAAAATAAAAACAATAAAATACAAGTTCAATGAGTTCAAACGAGTAGGTTTACTAAATGTTTTCTTGTGAGTTCATGTGAACTATGGTTATTTCCAATTTGAGTAATAAGGTTAGCCCTAGGTTGATAAAATGAAACCTCGGACATTTAGATTGGTATGGATAATAATGGAGGACTCTAGATCAAACATCAATATCTTTAAGGGAAGGTGGTATATAGTACCCATTACTAAATTAGGGACTTATTTGTGATTTCCTAATCATCACTAAGGTATATAATACCTAATACTAAATTAGGGACTTATTTATGATATCCTAATCATTGCTAAGTGTTAGTGATAAAAAGGAAATACTAATGAAATTTTGACTATGGGAAATTTGAGTATAGGCATCCTTTGAGAAAATATTTGTAAGGAGAACTATGTGTGACTTTGACCTATTTGGAAGTGGGAACTGTAGCATCGTAAATTGTACACCCTTAATTGGGTGGCACAATTCCATGCTTAGGTTAGCACCTGCCTTAGTGTTTTTTCATCTTTCATTTAAAATTTTGTTTAAGCATTTAATTAATCAATTTAATTAAATCGAAAGTCTTCTTTTATCCCTATACACATCATAAAATTGGGCCCTTTACCCTAAGTGTGCCCATTTTTTATTTTATTTGCCCAATTAATCATTTCATCGAATACCCTAATTATGTCTTATTTTGACCTTCAAGGCTTGATTTCACATATCTAGGCATCTCAAATTATCACATACTCTTGTAATTTTCTCTAAAATTGCAATATATTGCTTCCTAAAAAATTTGGCAATAAAGTTGATTAGACCGTATGTTTGGACCTGAATTGTGGGAGAATGTTTTGCTGGTATTTTAATATTCAAATCCAATAGATTGTCAAAAAATATTATTTCTAGGTCAGCCTATGACTCAAAACAAATTTAGGGTCTCCTACATAAACCCTATCTTTTCTCATTTGAAGATCTAAGATCTAGCGATTGAAGGAGCCTCTCGTGAAGTGAAAGTACAAGTTATGTGAAGTCTACAATAGAAAATAAAGCATACATCAAGCATTTATCAAGCCATTATCAATCATCTTCAACAACAATTAGGAGCTTTGAAGACATTGAAGAATAATAAGAGACCACTGATTGTTGATTGGCTTGCACCTCTCCCTTAGGGTTTGGTATGGTTTCATTTTATTTTCACGTCTTTGTATGAGCTTCATAGCATCAATTTTTAGATTTACGATCATTCTTTAGATCTATTATTGCATTTGTGATCGAAGCATTTTGCATTGACATTTACAATCACTTAATGTTTGATCTTTGAAGCGTAGGGTAGAACTCTAGATTTACTTTTTTGTTCATTTAGGATCTTGCATACACACAAGATTCTTGCACACACATTTTTAATACATTATTGGCTATTTGTGGAGGTGGAAATCACTAAAACAAGGGGTTTGGATAAGGTAAAACCCTATAGAGCCACCTAGATACCCTTTTTTAAGTTGCAGGTGTAGGTAAAGGAATTCAACAGATGCACAAATTTCAGGACCGATGGAAGACATCTAGAGATAGGGTAAGTGCAAGGTAATGGGTCACAAATTGGCAGAAGTCTGCGCATTCGAAAACACACTCTTAGAAACGGGGGCCCATTTTCAAAAGGTAATGCTGAAAATAACTTGTATTATAAGATCACTAATGATGACATATTGATTATTGAGGTCTTTGTTGATGATATCATTTTTGGAGGTGAGGAAAAGTCATGTATGGAATTCTCCAGTAATATGAAGAATGAATTAGAGATGTCTATGATTGGAGAAATGAGATTTTTCTGAGGTTTGTAGAATACACTGATAAAGGTATTTTCATTTGTGAAACTAAGAATGCTAGAGAGTTGTTGAAGAAATTTGGTATGGAAAATTCTAAACCAGTTAGTACTCCTATGGTTACAAGTGAGAAATTGACAAAGAAAGATGTATCAACTCTGGTAAATCCTACAAGGTACAAATATATGATTCGAGGTTTGTTATATTTGACTTAGACTAGAGCGGATATAATGAATCCAGTTTGTATTGTATCAAGATGTCAGAGTGATCCAAGAGAGAATAATGAGAGTGCAGTGAAAAGGATTTTTCAAATATTTACAAGGAATAACTAAATATGGTTTATGGTATCCTAAAGATGATGACTTTGCACTATGTGCATATACAGATGCAGATTGGGCTGGAGATATAGATGACCAGAAAAGAACATTCGGTGGAGCTTTCTTTCTTGGAAAGAAACTTATTTCATGGATCAACAAGAAATAGTCATGTACTTCTTTATCTACTAATGAAGCTAAGTATGTTGTTGCTACTACTAACTGTACACAAATTCTATGGATGAAGCAAATGTTGAAATACATAAGGATAGATTGTGATGAACTGATATTTATTCACTGTGATAACTATGTTGCTATTGACATATCAAAGAATTTGGTATTTCATTGTAAGACAAAGCACATATCAATCAAGTATAAATTTTTGAAGGATAAAGTAGAAGAAAATGAAGTCAGATTGGTTTATGTGAACACTAAAGAGAAAATTGCAGACATCTTCACTAAAAGTTTACCCAAGGAATCATTTGATTACTTTAGAGAGATTGGGAGTCTCTTCCCCTCTGGTAGTCTTGTAGTTCAATCTTCTTTCTGGATTGTAGTCCAAAGATTTCTTGTAATCAGTGAGGCTCCTTAGTGATGAGAAGTACGCTGTAGGTAGTGTGCTTTCCTGCATGTGCAGGCTCCTTATCATAATCACATACTTACTATAGAAGTATCATCTAACTGTGGGTAGGGTTTCCCATCGTGATTTTTCTCTTTACCAGATTTTCCACGTACAAATATTGGTGTTATGTGTTGTGAATGCATGCACTAGTACAATCGGAGCTGATTTCCGACCGCTGTTTGTCGGACTTGCGATGAATTTTTGTCAGAGTGCCAACAAAATCAACCGTTGAAAACTTGATGTTGGATTGGTCGACGATGCCATGCTTGTTGGAAATACAACAATCCAATGGACTCTTTCGATGGTCAAATAAGTCATCAGAGTCAGTAGATTTCGTCGCAAAGCCGATGACGATTTGGAAATTTGCACCAACGGTGATGCTATTTATCTGATGCTTGTGTCGTCGGTCCATTCAAAGACATTGATGACCGTCCGACTATGAAGTGCCATTGCACGTACATCATCCTCGTTAGATGTTTGTTTCATTTGAGTTGGAAGTGCGACGACTCCAGAACATTTCACTAACAAGAACGCTGTATGTTCGTCAATTACATCGTCGGTCGAAAGCTTGGTATTCATCGTAATTCCAACAATGATAATTTTTATCAAAAAATAATAATTATTATCCAATCATTGATATGTACAGTGACTGATATTCTATCCCCACCACCTACTAGTAGGGGCATAGGTTTGAGGCTAATATGAGGTGCATGGTTTCAAGCTAATATGATCAGGCGCACCATGGTTGAGATGGTCCAACTCCCTAGTCTCACTCTACGACTAAGCTCATGCCATATCTAAATCAAAGACATCTCAAATACATCGTCTGTGGAAAGGTACAAAATGCCATTTTCATACATAAGCAAGACATACACAATTGGGCACAATCACCAAGAGAACGGTAAAAAGTATGTTTGAGATCATTGTCCTAATTGTGGTGTGGTCATGAATAGATCACCGTAAATTTGTCAACCTCTTCATGACCACACCACAATTAGGACAATGATCTCAAACACACTTTGTTCTCTTGGTGATTGTGCCCAATTGTGTATGTCTTGCTTATGTATGAAAATGGCATTTTGTAGCTTTCCACTGATGATGTATTTGAGATGTCTTTGATTTAGATATGGCATGAGATTAGTTGTAGAGTGAGACTAGGGAGTTGGACCATCTCAACCATGGTGTGCCTTCATATGTATATAGTTTTGTGTATTCATTAAAGATTTTCATTTAAGTTTGAGCATTTTGGTTAGCAAATAAGGGGTGCATTTTACATTCTTCTTGTTATCCAATTCACTTACTTTAGCTCTATTTCTTTCTTCGGATTTGGGGTCTAGAGCTCCTCCCTAAGCAGAGATTGTTGGTTTTGTCTCCCCTTCTTTGGTTGGAGTGTTTCTTGCTATCTCTGGTAGTTTGACCACAAAGTTCATCTTTTCTTAGATTCATTAAGCTTTTTATTCGTTGTGTAGTGTCTTTCTTGATATGCTTGATTAGGATAGTGTTTAATCTTTGATTTTCTAACCCTAATGACTAACATTTGTTTCTTGTGCTTCTCTTTGTGTGTGTAGCAATCAAATAGGTTTTTCTAACTATCCTTCTTTTTGTAGAGCATCATATACATATACATATTATGTATATAACTATATATCTACATATACATATATGACCAAATCCTATATATCATTTGGTTTGATTTTATTATTGGTTGTTTTCACATATGATATTATTATAATACCTAATGTTATATCCCTATTTATTTTTGTTATCCAATTTTTATTTATATGTCAATTGCATTTAATAAGGGCTTTTTTGTTGTTAGCATCTTCATGCTTTGAGTTTAAATTTTAATATCCTGAAGCTTATTCTAGTTTTATCTAAGGTCCTAGGTCCTTATTGTTTTGGAAATCTCATTAAAAGGTTCCAAAAGGTTTCAAATGTACCTTATAAATGAAAAGAAGGGCTATATTCTTATGATTATATTGTAAAAACTTTAGAAAAGAAGCACATTCATGTGACTTCATGAAAGAAAAAGTTTTTTACAAAAGAAAATACTTTGGAGGGAAGGTCATTCAAGTCTTCAAATGCATGTTCTACATGTTACCAATGATTAAATTGAGTCTGAAGGAGTTAAACTCGGGTTTGACATAGCTGGACTTGGGTTTTCATGCAAATACCCTATTAGGGAGAGGGACCAGTAGTTGTGAGGGGTAACTTTGTCAACATGTAGCCATCACGTGGAATATCATAAGACCTCCAATTTTTTTAGAAATGTAAAATGGACATTTAACTATCTAAAAATTAAGGTTTGAAGGCATGACTTTGTTACCAATTTTTTGACTTCAAGAGATAAAAAAAAGAATTATTATATACCTCATGTCTTATCATGAATTTAGGAAAGTTTAGAGAAAGGATTTATTAAATACCTTGAAGGTGTCTATAAGGTTGAGCTTATTTAAAAGGATGAGATTTCACAATGCAAGGTTTGGAAGGAAAATAATTCACTTGAAAAGGCATTTTAATTCAAAAGATGTAAAGACAAATAAAATTCTTTATTTATTTACAAAAGTTTTCTAAAGGCCTCCTTCCACATGATTATCAAGAAAATCAATTTCATGCATAGCTTGGAGGGAAATAGAAAGCTAAAAGTATAAGCTTTCATGTGATTTTAGGGTTTGCATTCTGTTTCAAATGAAAAGAACCATTTATAGCCAATTTTTAGAAGTTATGCTAGGGTTCTGTTGGGTCTCAAATCAACAGATTGGATAGGTTCTAAGGAAATGCCAACTCCTATGATCAAAACCTCCAATTGACTTAGCCAACTTATAGAGTGAACGTATTTGGTTACTAACTCTCTCACTTTAGGCTTTGCAGGACCTAGGCGGGTATACCTACTCACTAGTTGTTGCTTCAACTAATGGTTTTTATAGAATATTTAGTGTCTTGATTTGACTTCCCCCTATCTTAGAATGGCATCAGTTCCTAGAATGGAGATATAGTAGATGAGTTCAAGATTGTTGTTGTAGAAGCTATTCGATCTTGGTGCTTGAAATTTATATATACAATATTGCTAATTTACCCTAAATTTCCTACTCAACTACTCCTATTATTCTTTCTGTGAAAGTATGAATCGATGGGTTGTGTTTTATAGATGACCAGTGCCTTTCTTTGTTGTGTGGGCTACAAAATCTTTATATTTCTTTAGGACTTATTGTGTAAACTTATGAGACAATTTTTATACCCACCCCCTCTCGATGAGTCTGTCAATTACTGTTTCTTATGAGCTCTACTTCGATGTCTTTATTGTAAATTGTTTGAATGAATTTAACTCTAACCTTAAGAGACCATCCAAGGAAGAAATACGAGGAACAATTACAATTTGCAAGTAAATCTTTTATTCAAATCTACAATATGAAACACAAAGTTTTACTAGAAGAACACAAGTAACCTTATCTCCTTTAGATAATATCACAAGCAACTGCCAGTAGAGAAATGAAATAATCCGCAATGGTTCAAATCCACTTCTAGGATTCACTAAAATGCTTCATTTCAGTTTTCTACCTTATTGTTTATAGCTGGAAAGCCTGAGGTTCAATATCGAACTTGGTTGCTTTGATACCATATGTAATATTCCATTAATTCTATACTTAAAGAAAATAAATTGTGATCTATAATAAGATAAAAAATTGAGCATCTCAAAATAAAACATAACTACTTTAGTTGACGGAGAAAACTAACTAAATGTTCTTCAACATAATAAGAATCTAACTAATTTATCTAAAAGGAAGGTAATCTTTTAACGATAAAAAACATTGAACAAATATTATTAAGCTAATAAATATGAGAAAGGAATTCAAATGGCAAGTTTCATTTTTGAGGGAAGAGATAAAGGTTTAGAGGTTACAATTCATTTAACTTTCCAAATGAAACTTTTTGTATCCAGCCTCGACATAGTTTGGAATAGGGAGACAATCATCAAGGGCTTCTCCATTCAATTGTAGACTTTCCAGTCTCCCATGCCCCTTCCAATTGGAAGAGACCCAACCCTTCATGAGGGTGCATTCTAAGGATTGGGTCTCTTTTACATCTGGCCATCTGATCTTGGTGTTCAAAACCTACACGCAACTAGTCAGTCACACACTATAGGTAACACCTAACTACTATGACCATCCGACTAGTAGGTGTATCTAGTTCATGTGATCTAAAAATAACTTAGATAAAGCATCACCATCTTGGCCAAGGTTTTAACATTGCAAGCACCAATGCATTGTTAGTGTTCACCTACCTTGCTCAACTTGTACATCCAAATCTTGAGCTCAACAAACTCACTAGTTACCAACCATCTAAACAAGCCATCTACTTAATGTGTACTAACAATAATGGATATTAATGACCATCATATGATAAATAGCATACACTTGAGCCAACTAACTCACTGGTTTACTAACCAACTATCTAGTGAACTGCTTCATGTCTACTAAGAATAATGATCATAAATGACCATCATAAGATAATTAACATACACTTGAGTCAGTTTATTCATTGGTTACAGAACTTCTAGGTTTAGCTAATCCAATTCGTTACATAACAGTCTCATGTCTACTAACATTAACGGTTTACAAGGACCTTCATGGGATTGTGACATAACCTAACAAGCCAATTGCTACAAATCCCCTATCTCTAACAAGCTTCAACTGTCATCATAGAATTAAACCTAATACAACATTGGTTCCCTTATTTAGCTAAATTAACACATCATATTATGACTCAACAAAAAATATGGTTCTAATATATTTTTTTGTCTTTGTATATTACCACAAGTATGCATCTAATTGATGATAAGAATCCTTCTTCAGGTCTTGCAACCATGGAGAGTGGTTATAATCTAATTATAACCGATGTGCATTGATTCCAAGATGAACCATATTTGGTTGAACTATGAGTTCAGAGTGGAAAACAAATAAATATAGAATAGCTGTAATACTCGGCTATTATGCCCTCATGGGCTAGAAATCATATTCT
The DNA here is from genome assembly GCF_030272615.1 of Cryptomeria japonica. Taxonomy (NCBI): domain Eukaryota; kingdom Viridiplantae; phylum Streptophyta; class Pinopsida; order Cupressales; family Cupressaceae; genus Cryptomeria; species Cryptomeria japonica. The sequence goes on along the minus strand of NC_081408.1, from coordinate 173,204,095 downwards.
ATAGTGAATGCTTTGAGGTTGCTACTCAACCATACTATGCACAAGATATGAATGTAGTATTCAATTTTCTTATGAATAAGGTAAGATAGTGTATTCGATGAAAAGTAACAGAATATCGTCATGATTTATATCTGTGAATAAATTTATCTTCCTTAAGTTCAAGACTTGATAATGAATGAGTAAATCATTTAGGCTCTACAATTTATCTTAACAAGAAAGATCATGAACATGCAATAGCTATACATCAGCTACTCAAGGTGGAATTGACATGGCTATGCAAGACAGAATAATCACAGTTAGGCATGATAGTATGTTCACAGCTATCAGAGCAAGATTCTTTTCAATTCATTTTACTTTTTCTTTTAATGAGTAATATTTCCGCAGTCAATTAGTGATACACAATTAACCTCTACATTTCAGTCAAATATGAAATAGATACATACCTGATGTGAGAGGAAATGAGGAAGGAAATACCCCTCGAATGCAACATTTGCATGACTATGATAGAAGAGAATCTGGAACAGTCTTTGTTTCCTCCTTCTTTTCCCACTGCTAAAAGTTCACATATGCAAAGGAAAAACAACTGATTATATTATATATATTCACCAAAATAGTACAGTGGTAAGCCTGAGGCTATAATCTACTCCTTTCTCTAAATTTCCTCCATATTACAAAATCTCTCTCCTTTATATGAGAGTATACATTATCACCAAGCATCGTGGCTTTTCAACATATAACCGTCAACTAACACTTTTGTTTCGAACATTACTTCGACTAGGTATTTTCTCCCTTCATAGAAATACTGTATTCGGTCACTATGGTTGTCTCCTCACCGATACCTATCTGATATCCATCAGGTTTTTATGTTGAAGAAAGATTTTGGGCTTTGGTGACCTCCTTTATTTTTCCACCAAAATACCTCTTCCATCGATATCACTACACCCCATCAATGAATTGATCTATTGTCTCACTGAAGCCTTTCTTTATCCTCTCTTGTCATCTTCCACCAATAAAGTTATATCGACGAAACAACGCACATCAGATACATGCCTTTTAGCCTCCTTGAAACCTATTTCCTCATCGATATATCTAATGTCCATCGGGTTTCATGTTGAAGAAACCTTGGGCTTCGGTAACTTCCTTTATCCTTCCATCGAAACACTTTTTCTATCGACATCACTACACTCCTTCGATGAATGGGTCTATTATTTCATCGAGGCCATCTTTATTTTGATGATTTGCTTCCACTATCATCTTTCATCGATGAGCTCATTAGTAATCTTCCTCAATAAAGTTGCATCGGTAAAACCACACATATCGGTAACATGCCTTTTAGCCTCCTCGAAACTCATATCCTTATCGATATCTTTTATCAATGTAGCTTCCTTTTGTTTGATCGATATCATTCTTTTGATAAGAATGCTTCTTTCGATAAGTTTCCTTCATGTTGCACCGATGATATTATTTCCTCGGAAGCCTTTTCCCGTCGATGAAAACCGTCTCTTCTTTCTTCGATATCCTCTTTCGATGGAATCATTTCTTTCGATGAGTCCCTTTTAGAGTTCATTGGTGTTGCCTTTCCTTCGATAGCCTTTTTATATTGATGAGACATCACTGGGTCTCATTGATAGTATTTGAATTTTGGATATTTCGATAGAATGCTATTAGACTTGTTTGATAACTTATGGGTTATTACGGTATCAATGAAATTGATTATTTCTTCCAAAGATAGATGGCTTCTATGATTTAATCTCTCAAATCAAGATATTTTACTTAATTTAGATTTGATACTCAACAGGTTCCAGAAGCTACACCTTCAGTTTATGTCCTAGCACGTCACCACAAGGAGGAAGGTTTATAAGAAAAGGACAACATGCAACAGTCAAAGGGTTACTTCAAAGTTTGAATGAGAGGTTTGGCTCTTTGATGAAGGAGTTTCATAAAAACATGAAGAGAATCCATAAGGACATTTACAAAGAACCTCATGCCAACACCATGCAAACCACATGTAGAGTTGAGGCATGACAGAAGTTAGCATCAAAGCTTCTGGAGAGAAATTGTCATAGTCATAACAGTAGATATCCACATTTGGAGGTAGGGTTTTCAGAACCCTATTTTAGAATTTTTAGTATCTTATTGTTTAAATCATGCATTGGATACGCCTATAGTAATGATTCAAGAAAAAGTTGGGTTAAAGGAGAAATATGATTATCTATAAAAAATAATATAGTTTCAGCTTTGTGTTATGACAACATCTATAAGTTTGCCAATGCTTTCTTGCTCACTGCAAGGCTTCCACATATTATTTAAAAGGGTTGATTGTCTTGCTAGATTTTCTTTTTCCTTGAATTGAGCAAATCCCTAGGTCTCTTTTGTTCCATACGATAGCTTAGAAAGTACAGTCATGCAAAAGTCATTTAGTGAAATCATCAAGAGTTTTTAATCCCAAAACAAATCTCAATCATAAATAGAAAAGGTGCAATAGTAGGATTGACACAAACCAAATAAAGATCAAGTACGGGAAGCATTGAGCAAGGTGTTTTACATATAGGGTAATAAAAGTAATGAATAGTGGCCCAAAATTATTCAAAAGGTTAAGAAATAGAGCAAGCTCAAGAGTCAAATTCAAAAGACAAAGACATGATATGATCATTGAGCAGTGATCTGAAATGCAAATTATAGCAAGGTATTGTGACTATAAGATAGAAACCATCCTAGGAGCCTCCAATATATCAAAAGTTGAGAAAGTAGCAAGCTTACTGTACAAAGACAGTGATCACTATAAAGTTGCAGTCAAGTTCAAAGCATTGATTTGTGGTAACAAAGGGTTTCATATGAGGATAGAGAAGTCTCATGAAATATCATGACAGTCATAATCATAATCTAAAGAGTAGTCAAATCTTCAAGATAGATTGGTGATAGTGCAGTCATTCATTAATTATTTTGGACATTTCAAGCTATGTTTTCCTAATAGATGGTCAAGTATAGAACAACAACACTCAGAAAATACAGTCTAGAGAGATTGTAGTCTACAGTAAAGCCAGTAGGCAGTGATACCTAGTACCAAATAAAATGACAGTAATCAAGTCTACTGAGTGAAAAAGAGTAGGGTATAAGTTTCTAAAAGGTCTTTTCAAACCTTAACAACAAATAACATGTTATTGTTGCAGCATTGTCAAAACTTGACAAGAACAACACTTTATAACCTCAAGAGGCATAGCAGTCATAGGGCAACTCATTTCAAATGTGAAACTCAATACAATAAATAATCTTAGTTTGTAGCCCTATAGCATCATAATCTAGTCCTTGACCAAGTATGCATACAAGAAACATCTAGTTCTATTAAGGCACAAGCATAAAAGTCAGAGGTTATGACAACTAGTCAAAAACATCAAGTACAAAAAGGTTAGTCTCAGTCACTAGAACACAATTTGCAACACGCATTAGGAGTTGTCCTTCTTACAAATAATGCAACATTAAAAAGGTATTATCAAAGCTACAACCACAATTCAAAGAGGAAGCTTACAAAGATAGGACAAAGCTAGGTACAGTCATAAGTCAAGGCAAGTACATAGTTGAAACTCAGTCCAAAATAGTGAAGAAGTGCAACAAATGACATGAGAAGTATAAACAAGTATTATAGCAATCATGAGTCAAGGATTAATGAAGACATTTTTTGCATCCACTATACAATCTCAAACACACTTTTTACTGTTCTCTTGGTGATTGTGCCCAATTGTGTATGTCTTGCTTATGTATGAAAATGGCATTTTGCAGCTTTCCACCGATGATGTATTTGAGATGTCTTTGATTTATATATGGCATGAGCTTAGTCGTAGAGTGAGACTAGGGAAGTGGACCATCTCAACCATGGTGCACCTGCATATGTATATAGTTTTGTGTATTATTCATTAAAGATTTTCAATTAATTTTAATCAACTAAAGAGCAATGTTCATGACTTACAAGTAATAAAAAAACTTATAAGGATGAGGCATATTCATTACTTACAAGTAATAAAAAAACTTACAAGGATGAGGCATATTCATAACTTCTGTAGTCCTACCTTGGATATCAACACTAGAAGCAACTCATATTGTTCATGTACAGACAAGATGATATGGGAGTTCATTATACCTAGCAACTTGTGGTGTTGTTGTTTGTGTTGGCTCTGTTGGACTCTGCAATTAAAATTCCATATACATTATTCAATAAGATTAACTGTGCAACATAATGAAATATTGAAAAGTGTGTTATCTTGTTGAGCTTCGCTTGGTTTTGAGAATAGTTTAATATTCTTTACTTAATAGGGCCAACCACATGAAGGTGGAAGCTCGTTTGCCACCCCCCCTAACATCACTCTAAATTCCTCATTAACATCTTATAACATTCATTCATTCATTCTTTCTACCATTAATAAAATATAGTATTCATTCATTAATATCGCATAACGTTCATTAACACATAACACTGATTAACATTAATTAACACGCAACATTCATCAATATTAATTAACACATATCATCCATAACCATTAATTAGCACATAATTACATTCACTAACACATAAAAATCAGTCATTATCAAATAAGTTAGATTACAATCATTTCTTTCTTTGTTTTTTCTTTGAAGCTATGAAAAGACTAAGTGGAACATCGATTTCTTCATCATTTCCCCCCTCTGTAGATGTTCCATCAACTGCTCATGACCTTGATGTATGTCTAGTCCTATACTAAGGACGAGGACACTAAAGCGAAGGGGGGTCCTCTTCAATAACAAAGAAATGGGTTAAATTCAAAAAAAAAAATTATTGTTACAAGTATTTCATTAATTTAGAGAACATAATTATTGTTCTCTTTACCTGATGGGGCCACATCATTTTGTGTAGCCTCAACCTCAACATGGTGAACACCCTCTAGATCATTTGGAGTTGAAATACTAAAGGTTACATTAATGTTGAACACCAATTGCAATTATATTTGTTTAAAGCAATAAAAGTGGTCCTCTTTACCTAAGTGGGGAACATCACGTTCTTGATGTTGTGTACCCAGATCATGCTCCACTTGCTCACCACCGACTACATGCTTTAAAATATTAGCAAAAAAGGTTACATTAATTACTACTCTAATTACAAATTAAGATGTTTACTTGTATTAATAGCTAAATAAATAAATTTGAATAGCAAATGAATACCTCCACTACTGGGATGCACATTCGGACCTTCATGTGTAGGTGGTGTTTCACAATTAGTAGGCTGCATTCCAATGACATGCACATTGTTATCATTGCTTGCTTATTTAAAACAAATATAGTCACTTTATGTTGGAACTCAACATCAATTAGATTATTGGTAAAGTATTCAATTTGAAACATCTTCCATTTAGCATATTTACCTGTGTGACGGATGCACTCAAATGTTGTGTATGCCCACTCAATTCTCGTAGCCAATCAGCCATGACTGAATAGCCTTGCTAGTAGGCAATTCTCTTGTCATCTTTTGTGGGCACTCTATTGAATTCAGAGCCCTGCATTTTTTCTTGGTACTGTGAATTTTGCTTGCATTGTTTGATAAAAAAAAGCGTTTGCAATTTATTAATATTTTGATGCAATATTTCATTTACATGAGATACTTACAATTTGTGTAGCAAGTTTCATGTAACCACTAGAGCCGAGTTTGTGTTGCCCGTGCTTTTCTTGCCTTTTCTTGGTTGCCTTTGACATGTCACTCAGTCTATAAAAAGTTTGAAATATGTTAGATTATATAAATATAAAGAATAATTAATTAGTACATAATTACATTCTTAATAGTATCACGTGCCTTCTTCTGGCGTCTAGTGGTGTATTTCCTTTTTTCCTTTCAATTCTCTCCTTGGCATCCAAAATCAGGTCCTTCGACTCCCTCTTTGCAATCATGGGGGGACGCTCGTACTTTAGGTTCCTCTCCAAATGGGTCCTGTATTGGTCCCTCACATACTTTAGATATGTGCCAGCTTTTTCAAGGAGCTTGGTTTTGTCAAAGGTGTCATTTCCAAACCACTCAACCATTTGATTTGTCAATTCATCTTTTAACCTTTTTTCTTGGTCATTCCACCTTTTAAAGCAACAAACCTGTTAGATTCAGAAATGAACTGAAGCTACATTTATTACACTTCAAGAAATGGATCAAAGGAAAACTATTCTAGAAATGATATGAAATCAAAAGTGGATTAGGGTTAGTTCACATATGATGTACCACCTTTTACGTATGGTGGGCCCAAATATCTATAATGCAATGTCACTAAGATGTTTATAGAAAATATCATTGCCTGAAAAAAATTCATGGGATCATTAGTCCAAAATGAGTGATCATAAAGTAAATTACAATTAGAGTATATATAATAATAATTTTAAAGTACTTGGAACCTTTTGTATTTTTAAGGGAATCATTTCTTCATCACTCACCACCAATGTGGTCTGCAACGTTCCCGTACTAGCAATACGAGAAGATCTAGGAAATGATGGTATGTTATAAGCAGTAGTCACATCTGGCACATCCTCATGTGCATCTCCTTCTGCAAAAAATGAATCCACTATGAAATGGCATTAGAATTCAAGAAAGAACGCTTGAAGGAAAATAAACACATGACAAAAGATAAAGCAAAAGATGGATCTACCAATAGTGGGTGGGCCAATATGACATGGACTAGAGGATGTCTACATGCTATGTGTTGTTGACATTGCAGTCGGCAATACAGGTGAAGGTAACCTCTGATGAGGTGGCAGAGGCATTTGCACAGTAACATTGACAACACCTAAAGAATAAAACATTAAATATATCAAACATTAAATATATGAAAAGTGCAAGAATTGTAAACAAGGATGAACCTTTATTTTGAAAATTGACATTATCAAGTATGATGTGTTTTGGGTACTCAGAGTGATAACCAAGCAAGTGATAATACAAGAAAATTGTCACCAATTGAAGATCCTGCAACACCTTGATCATGGGAACAACTTTGATGAGGGCGGATAAATTGTTGTAAAAACAATACGTACATATTTTAGTTAATGACATAAAAGAGAATAATATATAAACCATTATTGAACTTTTGTTATAATTAAAGCTTTCATTACTGCTTACTTATAAGTTTTCTACTGTTCGAAGCAATAATTCCACCCTCTCTCATATCTCATCAGTGATAGGATGCACGACTACCAAAGCAACAATCTCTTTTCTAATTTTTATAAGAGGCATTTTAAAGAATTTCATAAGGCTTGTGGGATCTTCAGGGTCATCATCGCTTAACCCTAATGATTCCACATCCCTAGAAAGGTGCTCAGATACTGCAACTCCCTTTCCCTTTCTCCGAACATCTGTTTGTGTCAAGAATATCATTAACAATTACAAAATTAGTATAAATCACTAGAAAAAAGAACATAACAATGTAACAGTTTGCTTCTATCTAATTTGTACAATTACAATGAGGTTTACCTACTCAGTAGAAGTGTCGCAAGCTACATCTCTATCTATGATATGTGATGGATCCATGTTGGCCTGTGACAAAGAAAAATAATAAAAAACATTAGCAAAATTAAACCAATAGACTTAGCAAAAAACTTCATAATAAAATGGTATATTGGATTCATTAATTGGAGGTTGATTAATTTAAATGGTATATAGTATGTACCACCCCCATGATATTAACTTTGTTTGTATCTATACGATTCAAACTATAATTGATTAGAAGCTCTTTGCCTGCACTTATTGATTTTATTGCACGTACAAATACATGATTTCCCTTGCGTGCCTCAAATATGCAATTGGGTTGTTTATTAGTTGACCCAGGTCGCATACTATTTATTAAACCTACAATATTCCCTATTTCTTTTGGTTGACCATCAATGTATACAGCCACTCATTTACTTTGATCATTATCTTTTTGTTGTATATAATTTGCTGACAATGCATACCTATGCAAACTTTTTTTATATTTAACAATCTGCATCCAATGTTTGTAATTGTAACAAGCTCCAACAAACTCCATCAATTCTACAACTCTATTGTAACAGACCTTATGTCGTCCATGGAAAATAAGCCTAAACCATGTAACGACGAAGGTGCTATGCGATATACCCTATCATTAACACAAAAATTGGTGTTTATTGGAGGAAGTTCCTTGGGCAACCATTGTTTCTGTAGATGTCTGTACCTCAATGGCACCTCAATGTCACCTTTGGTCTCATCATCATAAGAACATGACCCCCCTTGAGCAAGGAAAAATTTCATGCGTTTATTGAATTTTCTTCTAATCTTTTGACCTCTTGTTGATCTCCCTATTGTAGACCTCCTACATGTGTCACTTTCATTTTTTATTACTGCATTTTCCTCACTCGATGAAGACAGATCTGACAAATAACTATTTGGGGGTACTTGCACTCCATGAAATGAGAGAGTTAATTGGTAATGAGAGAGAAATTTTGCAAATGAGGGTAAGGTTGATGAAGAAGTCAGCCCTAAAGTTGATTTTGGGATGAAAATTGGAATAAGTCCAACCGGAGCCTCAAGTGTTGATAACTGTATTAGATTTGCTACTAATGTTGAGGTTTGAAAAACTAAGGAAGTTTGTTTTCCAGGTAATTTAAAAAAAATAAACTGTTTCTATAGGGTGTATTGACTAGTTATACATGTCCATCCATGAGACTGTGCAGGATCCTCGTCAAAGGGGTTCAGGGTCTTGTACAATGTAATTCAATTATCTTATGTTAGCTAAAAATTACATAGTACACAACATGAACAACATGAACTTTGTAGAAAAAAGAGTATTAAATAATAAAAAGATGTTGTCATCAAAATCATTGTGATTTATTTAATTCCTTACCTTTACTTTATGTAGACTATGCAGGATCCTCAACTAAATGGTTAACGATGTCTGTAGTCAACGACCTGTTCCCACCAAGGGTGATAGCATCACACAGGGACTATACCTAAAATCAACACCATCAATTGAGCATCATAAGCATTACTACATTTGTAAGTTGATAAACAATAAATACATACGTATCATAAGCATCAAAAGCATCACACGATGTGTCATCATATATGTAATTGAGCATCACAATTAGCATCACATATCATGTGTCATCATAAACATGTAATCCATCACATATGTATCATAAATCACCATCCATCACATAGGTAATAAACAATCCACGTTCTATAAATAAACACAAAGTTCAAAAAATATTACATGCATCATCATAAACATGTGATCCATCAAATATGTATTTTAAATCAACATCCATCACATAGCTAATAAACAATCCAATTTCCATAAATAAACACAGTTTAAAAATTGTCACATAAATAGTCACTCTCCCTATCTCCATCTCCATATTAAAAGGTGCATCATGAATTAATTATGTAATTGCATTAGAATTCAAAACATAATGAATTAATTATGTAAAAAAAATTCTATCAAGAAGTCAATATTAAATAGATAATATACTAATCGCATACCTCATACATTTCATTCTTCATCATCATGAACATCAAGGTCATCATCATGAACATCAAGGTCATCATCATGAACATCAAGGTCATCATCATCATCATCATCATCATCATCATCATCATCATCATCATCATCATCATCATCGTCATCATCATCATCATCACCATCACCAGCACCAGCACCAGCACCATCACCATCACCATCACCATCATCATCATCATCATCATCATCATCATCATCATCATCATCATCATCATCATCTTCTTCTTCTTCTTCTTCTTCTTCTTCTTGTTCTTCTTCATCATCATTGAGAAACTATCGATCATGATCATCATCCACTTCATCTTCTACTTCTTTGGTATCTTCTTCTTCCTTCACATTATACTTTATCGGCCTTCCTCTTGGATCATGTCTAACAACAACTAATCAACCCGGTTTATGTGGAACCTTTGAGTAAAATACTTACTCACATCGGCTTGGAAGAACATAGGGCTCATCCCCAATTGGTTCAAATGACCTTGTATTTAGCATTATAAATCCATTATCATGTTCAATAACACTTCTATCAGGATCATTTTTATTCAATCATAGCATGTACCATTTGACGACAAACGAAAGTAATTTGAAGGAATTAAAGTCACACTCAAGTATATCATTGAAAATGCCATAGTATCAATTTTGAGACTGTTGAGGATGAATGCCATTTCTCAATGAAATATTTGTCACCTCAAAGACTGGAGTGATGCCAGAATCACAAGTTATCTTCATGTCATCCAAATTTTTTATGCGAAATTTATGACCATTGTAACACATAGCGTTGTGGTGTTTGACCTGCAATATGTCAAACATGTAAAATTTATTGCATTGTGAGTTGATAAATATATGGGTGATTAATAAAATTATACATACCTTTTTATCTCTTAAACCATATGCTAAATCAATTTCCGTTTGCGTAACATTGGAATCTCCATTACGATGTACTTCTTTAACCAATGAAGCCACACCTTCCCATGTTAACGTGCATCTAGAATGTTGACAATGTTCAATCCATACCATCATCCAATCAAGATTGTTTGCAATATACAAATGTAGTGCATCCCACTCTCGACCAACTATACAAAAAATAAATAGACGTCTTACAATTGATTTATTTTGAAGATTAAGAATTAATTAACTACAATAACATCTTATAATTACCTCTCACTTTCCTCAATCTACCTTTCCCTGTCAAATATTCCCCTTCGAATTTGTTAATAGTGTTGGGATCCCAAATGCGATCCATGTGGATCTTTTCTGCAAACTTAAGAAGATATTCAAAAATGTACACCATAGTCTGGTATACCATATATCCCTCCTCCATAGAACCCTCAGGATGTGCTCTTTGTCAAACCAAAGCCTTCGAAAATTTCAAGTGCCTCTCAACCATCCACATTGACCTAGTGTGTACAGGTCCACAAAATTCAATCTCCTCAAGTTGGTGTATGAGGTAGTGTTCTTGTGCATTGAAAAAAGCTGGAGGTAGACACTTTTGCATTTCACACATTAAGTGAGGAATTTTTCTCTTCCAATATTTTATATCGTCTTTATGGATTTCTTTACATGACAACCACCTACAAGGTATTCAAGACGCAAAAAAATATATTACATAACAAGTAAAAAAAATCACAAATATAATATCTATACAATGAACTAAACAAATATCACTACTTACCTCATGTATTTTCCAAGATCATATATGACTTGCTTGACATTATTGTTGAAGTCATCTGGGAGAGATAGAGGTAGAACATACTACAACAATTATAAAATTATCTTTTCATTTTTTTGTAACATAATGAAAAGTACACGTATGCACAGTACTTAAATACATACTAAAAACAAAAGAACAAGAATTACCTTAATGAAGGTATGCCAATCATGCATTTTCATCCCTGGCCCAAATTTACTTTTTTTTGATATGAGATTGTTTATGTTCGCAGCAAATCCTATGGGAAATCAAATTTTTCGTATGACTTCTTTTATAGCATTGCTTTGCTGGTTCATTAATAACCAAGGAAGCTCACTTATATTAATCTGGTCTCCATGGCTATTTGATTGAATGACATTTATCATTGCATGATTGGAATCCTAAATGTGACTACATATTTTGACATTTTTTTCTTTGTCACGCCTTCCATCCAATATTTTCCATACTGTCTCTGTTATATTCTTTCCAATATGCATACTATCAAACAAATGAATAATTTGTAATTGCTCGTAGTAGGGCAACCTACTAAATTGTCAGGGATAGCTTTTTAGTCCCTTAGGAAGGTGGTCATTTATGCCTTCACGAGCTTCATGATCATCAATCACATTATCAGTAAACAAAACAAAATAGAAAAGATGTTTTATGACAAACCAATAGATGGAATGACATTACCTTGACGATTAATTCTATTATATTCTAACTTCCATAGGTGAGGTTTCATTCTTCGTGGCTTTGATGTATTCTCTTCTTTCCCATTGAAAATATATTTTTTAGTATTTTGATACTTATGATTTTTGTGGAGAAAGTGCCTATACTCATCAAACACCTACTTTCCTAAACTTTTTGAATGATGAGATTTCATCTTTGGACCACAAACAGGACATGCAAATTTTCCCTTTGTTTGAAGACCTGCAAGATAATGTATAATTGGATTAAATATGATAATCTTTTGGATTATAATGTTCATGCACAATTTAAACACTATAACATACCACAAAAATGTGTTAGCCCCGGGGCATCGTGTATTGTCCATAGAAGCATCACATGGAATTGAAATTGTCTATCCTATTGGTCTAGAGATGTCATACATAGTGACACCATTCCATTAATCTAGCAACTTGTCGATAAGAGGCTCGATATATACATTCATATCTTTAACTTGGTACTTACCTAATCGAATGAACAAAAAGATTACATAATTATTATGACCATTTTACTGCAATACTTATAATTAAATTTAGACGACTATATTTAAATGATAAAATACCTGGAACAATCATTGCCAACATTATGTGCTCCCTCTTTATTGACATCCATGAAGGAATGTTATTGTTGATAACAAAAATAGGCCACACTAAGTAAACAGATCTCATCTCTCCAAATGGATTGACACCATCCACTACCAATAAAAGCTTGAGATTATGAGGTTCTTCTTTAAAGTGTAGCCACTTTTCCTCTATGTCCATAAATGCTGAACCATTCGCAGGCATTCAAATAATATCATCTTGACTTCTATTGCGTGCATGGTAATCCATAAATTGTGCCAAGCTAGTGCACTTGAATAATTGTTGCATACGTGGAATAATGGGAATATAGCGAAAAACCTTGTGAGGAACCCTTTTTGTTATTTGATCTGTTCGATATCTATTGATATGACATTCAGGGCATTCAGTTCAAAATTCATGTTGTTTGTGATATATAATATGATCATTGGGATAAGCATCTATTGCTTGATACTCCATTCCAATATCTTTCATAATGGCAGATAATTCTCGGTATGAGTGAGGTAGAATATTTGATGGTGGTAACAAAAACTCACCTATCAATCTACAGCAAAAAAAAATAATTTGTTATAATAAAGAATATTAATGGTACAACATGATTCACAGTTTATTATGACATATATGACATACCTTAACATACGTGACATTGTTATGTTGGGTAAACCATTCATAACCTTCAAGTTCACCAACAACAATACAATAGAGAGAAGAGTTTCCTGCGAGCCTTCGTAAAGGGCCTCAGATGCCTTCTCAAGTAGAGGGACATCATGAACAACATCAAGGTCATCTTTATCACCATGATTACCTGCGCGAGTACTAAATGAGTCATGGATCAATGTATTTGTACCATCATCTTCAATTGTGTTTTCTGGCTCATGATCGTCATCTTCCATGGGATCATTATCTTGAGCTTCGATATTCACGCCCCCATGTTCATCCACTTCGAAAACCATATTCTCAGGGTTGTGTTGATCCATACCATGTGCTCCAGGGTGCTCGACCTATATAAAATTGATAAACATAAATAAACCGTGATCATGATCTCATCATCACGTGATTTATTATGTATATAAATTGTCAAAATGATATAATGAAAAACTTACCAATGGATGATAATCATGTCCACCTTCAATGTGACCATGCAGCCCACAATGTTTCTTCATTGTTTTGATTAGAAATCTTCTAGTCTTTAACCCCTTACAAATTTTGCATGGACAATAACATTTTCCATCACCTTTTCTTTTCAAGTTAGACCACAATCTAGCAATTGCCTCCTTATTTTGTTGTTCATTGATATTGTCTGACATGGTCTTTCTTCACAGGCAAGAAAATAGAAATTATCATCATTGAACAAAGCATCTTATTGAATTTAGATTTCTAGTTTGCTTATGGTACATCACACAATAGGGAAAACAAGAAATACTCAATAAATAACAGGATTCATTGATCTAGTATTATCACAATCTACACTTGGCCTTCAATATTTTCTCCTCCTAACATTGTTTATCCATTACCTGTCAAGTATAGAACTCTAAAACCCATGGCTATTAAAATACATAAGACAACATTGTAGCATCTTATAATCATCTGTTATAAAACCAAAGCACTTTGGAGTGATTCTTTTCTTTGTCACAGTCCAGGAAAATGGTGTATACTGGAGCCTTGAATAACTAACTAGAAAGATTTTTAATTCCTTTTCTTTTTCCTTCTGATTTTTTCACTGTTATTGCCATCCTCCGATTCAGATGCCCTCGCCCTTTTCTTTCTTCTTGTTTTTTCATACTCATTGTCATGCTTTGAATTATTTTTCTTTCTTGGTGACTCCTTACTGCTCTCACCGTCAGTTTCACTCTTGGAATCTAAGTCCGATGTATCAGAATCTGATGAATTTGATGAACTAGAAGAATCGTCATTAGAGGTAGATTCATCTAACTCGGGAATAGACTTTTGCTGCTGCATTACAAGCCTTGGCATATTCTTCAAATACTCACGTAAACTCTCTATGATACCACCAAGACCAATAGAAGTAAAGAAATTAATAGCAAACCATGAATTTTTGGGATTGTCCTTTGGAGAAATTGAATCAAAAGACTCCTGCATTGTTGGATTGTTCAACCTTTCATTAAGCAACAATATACCAAGCTACTCTGCTAGCTCCTGCAAGAGAATCTTTATAAAAATACGGGAAGAGGAAGTAGTATCTTCCTCTGTCAGATGTATATAAGCAAGGCAATGCCATAGAAGAGCATCTGTGCCAAGTAAGTGGGCAAAAAACTTTGCAACATTATGTAGTTTATTTGTTTCTAGTTTGTGTATCATAAAATACTATTGTACGAAACACTTATCAAAAAATTCCTCATAAATTTTATTGATCATACATATTCTTTGCCCAAGAAGACCATAATAACAAAGGTATGTTCTCTCTTGACCAGGTTCAAGCTTGATCTTTAGTAGCTTATGACCAACTTCCTCAAAATCAACACTTGACATGATTATCAAATAAATTGTACGTCTTAAATTGACCAAGTTTGTCTTTGTCTCATCCTGTATTCTCAGTGCTTCCTCACCTTCCTCTTCATCATCATCATCATCATCTGAATCATCACCTGAATCATTCTCCCCTTCTGCTTCATCTGAAGAAGCATCTCCAAGGATATCTTTCTTCAATTTTTTATAGGTTGCCTCATACTATAAGAAATCAGGATCTGGCTTGAAAACATCCAAACCAGCTTCTTGATCAAGTTCATCTTCTAGGAAAACTTCATGTGTTAACTGATTTGGACGCATAGCTAGATGACCCTTGAACTTAGCTTTGCGAATTGCAAAAAGGACTTCAATTAAAAATTGTACTCATTTATCAATTTCCCCCTCATGGAGAATACCTCTAAATCTCTCAAAAATCCCATAGAGACCTTTGGATGAAAGGTCTTGCAACAAAGAACCACATTCTTTCAGGAACCCAACAATAACCTCTACACTGTCATCTGTGGGGTTCTCTAGTAAAAGGGTGTGAAGTTCCAAGGCAATGATCTCATGTGCAACTTGTTGATTCACTAAATGAGCTATGAATTTGGTTGCTGCTATCAACATGTGCTTGTCATTGCATTTGTATGCCCTCTTAAGCTGTAAAATAATTCTTTGCAAAAGCAAATTGCCAACTTCAGAAAATTTTGTATTTACCACAACAACCAACGCAACAAAAACATTTGTAAATCCAGGGGATTCTATTTGGGATTTCATATAAGACCTACAAAATAGACCCCTCCCATGGATGAGATTCTTTGCAAACAAATCTGGAATGATGTTCTTGATGTTAGATGCATTTACCTTGTTTACTAACCTATTGATACTCCTCCAAAGGGCACCCCATGTCATGCACTGGTATTCCACACTGCTCTTGTCTTCCACATCTTTCATCATTTGAGCCAGCTTAAATGGGGGAATGTAAACACCCCCACTTCTTCCAACACCCTTCTCATCTCCTCTTACAACCCCTTTGGCATTCCCATTCTGAGATGGAGAAGGCACAACACCAGAAGTTTTCACTTCCACTGCCTCTTTGTCCTTCTTGTTTCTAGAAGCCCCTTTACCACTTAATTCATTCTTATTTCTATATGTAAACCCATCAGGAAGCATGATTTTCTGCATATAAGCTCACCCAAATATTATACAGTTATTTTTCATCAACATTCCCTCAAGAACTGGCAGATCCTGCTTCCATACTTTAATTTTGTTTTCTCAAAGGACAATCCTAAAAATCCATTCATTGCAAACAACTTTTTGCACCTTTGTTGGTTGTGGTGGCATCAGAAAGAGTTTACATCAATAAATGAAGAACATGCCAATGCTTTTAATGCGGCAGTAGAAGTCTATCTCTTATTCAATATCTTTAGTGAAACCCCCGTGATCTTTTGTTGGAGTAGAATTTGTTATATTCTAGAAAGGGTCTTGTCCTTTGTTTATGGGATATTCATCTACCTCAAGAAATAACTGTTCTTTCCTCCAACAAGAAGTGGAACTAAATGAAGATCTAGCACCATGAAATGAATCCTCAAAAGGATTACTATAGTTATTTTTGGTAGATAGTGATCTGGGTAAAATACTAATGTGGCTTTACGAAACATTATGTACTAGCTTAGCATACTCTAACAACTTTGGTGTGACATGCTACATCCAATTAAGTCACCATCGATATCTCTATTGTGTTTATGGATTGGGATTCAATGTACTCTTTTTATACACAGATTTTACTTTCAACTGAGGAGGTTTGTATGTACTTACTTGTCTTTCGATTGTATCCCTATTTCAAGAATTTCATCTATCAACAAAACATTTGTTGTAAGTTGTACAAGTGGAAGCTTGAACATGTCTTACATGCTAGCCTTGTTGATACGTTCAACACCATCTTGTGCAACAAATCTTTAGAACTCCACTATTTCATTGAAGAGTGAGTAGTAGGGACAATCTAGGACACTTACAAAGGTTTTGCAAGAGAGATAAATAGACCTAAATATTATGGCTTAATAATGATCAATAGGTAAATAGATAAGAAACTCTCAATATAAAAATGACTTTCTCAATTGTCTTTACTAGAAATGGATAGATCTACTAATAATGGCTTTATGACTGTATGTCAACTTTAGACTCAATCCAAGAAGAGCTAGAACTAATATGCGATATCTAGATTTATGATCTCTATAATATAACAATCCCATAATTATGTTTCCAGACATCTATACCACAACACAAACATCATGCTAGTGTTCAGCCATAGCATTTGATATCCTAATTATAGAATGTGAAATATGCACATAACTATGAATAAAGATTAAGAAAAACAAAGAAAGATGCTTATTGCAAACATAAATGACTAATGGAAAAGAAATGAATTCATTGTAGATAGTTTTGAATATCAAATTCACTTATTTGTGTGCAATTAGTAACTCATGTACTTGTGGCCAACCATTTATCTCTTTCATAAATTAAATGCTTACTAATAACATTAAATGGCTGAGTAATTATGTTTTAGTTGAAATTGAAAATAAAATATTTTATTTCAGGACAGCTCACACTATTCCCTATCATATTTTAGACTTTCGGTTTTGTTTAGTAGTGGTTTGATGTGTTTGGAGTTGATCATTGCATTTCTTTATTAACGTTTGCCAGCGTACTCCCAGCCTGTGCCAAAATGAGAGCTTTGGAACAAGGTATGGACATCCATCAAAGCATAAACGATAGAGGAATTTTGTCAGATGTAGTTGCAACTACTCTGTTAGCATGTATGCAAAATGTGGAAGCATAGACAAGGCATAGGCACTGTTTGACAGATTGCCTCAAAGAAATGTGGTTTCCCAGACTGCAATGATTGCCAGATATGCACAAAATGGATTTGTTGAGAAGGCTTTAGAATCTTTCAAGCAAATGCAATCGGCAGGTGTAAAACCAAATTCCACAACCATTGCTACTATCCTCCCTGCTTGTGCCAAAATGGGAGATTTGGAATAGGGTATGGACATTCATCAAAGCATAAAGGATAGAGGAATTTTGTTAGATGTAGTTGCAACTGCCCTGGTAGACATGTATGTAAAATGTGGAAGCATAGACAAGGCATGTGAACTGTTTATAGAATGGTTGAAAGAAATGTTGTCTCGTGGATTGCAATGATTGCTGGATATGCACAAAATGAATTTGTCGAAAAGGCTTTAGACACTTTCAAGCAAATGAAATTGGAAGGCATAAAGCCAAATTCCACAACCTTTGCCAGCATCCTCCCTACTTGTGCAAAAAAGGGAGCTTTGGAACAAGGTATGGACATCCATCAAAGCATAACGGATAAAGGAATTTTGTTAGGTGTTGTACTTGCAAATGCCCTACTTGACATGAATGCAAAATGTGGAAACATGGACAAGGCTCATGAATTGTTTGATACGATGCTGCAAAGAGATGTGATTTCATGTGAGCAATCAACACACGCGTATACGGGAGGAAGGGATTGTTGCTACAAAATTGAACACTCACTCCTCAATCACAGTTCTATGGTTTTACGAGATTATCTAGACTATGGCAATTAACCACCACATGTATATTTTTTGCAACATGAAATTAAAAACTAGGGCAATTTGAATGTACCTCCTACATAGGATTGCAAGCAATTTCACAAATGCCTTCGACACGGGTTTGATGTTATTGGGGGTTGAAGTCGCCACGGACGCCTACGCAGGATTTCAATGGACAAATGAATTCCCCTCTTCTTCTTTTTAAGTAATGACCGTTGTTGTCAGAATTAAGATGAACTCGAGCACTTATTTGAAAAAATGAAAATTCTCATTGCTAATGCCTTCTTCGTCGAAACCAAATAGGAAATTGCCATCGGAATTATGACGAATGCAGGCATTTTTTCAAAAAAAAATAAAATTTGGCCACAATATACCTTTTCCATCAAAAACCTCAGTCAGAAATGTAGTCCAAATGTATTAGTGATGGTATTTGGTTTATGATTTATGTTTATGCTTAATTGATATCTCTATTATTCTAGTATCTGGTTTATGCATTTCGATAAAAAGGTTTTAAGTGCTTAAAGTTTCATAATCTATTGACAACTGATTCACCCCCCCCTCCCCTCTCAGTTGTCCACTGGTTATCCTATCAGATTTTCTAATCTATCATAATTGTCTAAGGTATCATTTTGACCTTGTTTTTTTTAAATCACCATTTTTAATTAAGATGATAGTTTTTAATATTATGGCAAAATTGTTTGACCAAGGTAGGACTTTGTCCTTGTCCTTTTTAAATCCACCTCTTCCAATTAATAGCTCTTCTCCTCATTTTTTTTAATATATCTTTCTCTCAACTAAGACCATAGTTTTTTTATTTCACCAAACTCATTTCCCTAGGGTAGGGTTTTGGCATCATCTGTTTCTAATCCACTTCTTTTAATTAAGAGGATAGATTTTTTTATTCTACGAAAATCATCAATCTAGGGTAGGATTATAGCCTCGCTTTTCTTTGATCCACCTCTTTCAATTAAGAGGATAGATTTTTTATTCTACCAAAATCATATATCTAGGATAGGATTCTAGACTAATTTTTTTTTAATCCACCTCATTCAAAATAGATTTTTTACTCTACCAAAATCATATATCTAGGGTAGGATTCTAGACTAATGTTTTTTTCCTTCTTTTTTTCTATTAAATATCAAATATTAAAATAAAAAGAGAGTAATCTATGAGAGTGTCACAGTTTGATATACAATATATAGAAGTCACAGGATAAGATCCTCAAAAACAAGCTATATCTGAATAGTTAGGGGTAGATAGATATAAAACATCTCCCATACATATTGTTTTTAAAATATGACTTCCCCATCTGGGAGGCTAGAGTCTCCAATGTTTTCCACCCAACCTATCCATCCCCATTCTTCATCACTACATCTCAACACTTTACCCCAGAGTATCAGGTCCACATAGAGTTGGATGACTACTTTAGTAACTGAAATGTCCTGCACCTAGGCATGCTAGCCCTTGGGGTTTTTCTTATCTATCTCCCTCACAAAGTTATCTAGGACAATTTTAAATGGAGATTTGTCACTAGAGAACCTAGAACAGATGAAGCCATGAGAAAATTTTGAAGTGAACATCATTGATGCCCCATCTCGTAGCAACTTATCAAACTTTCTACGCTCAATCGTCATAGCCACGATTACCTGCACATTAATGTCATGAAAAATGAGTATCCTAAGAGACCCAATAAGGTTCCTATCTCTGCCATTAAACAAGTTATCATTCCTATATTTCCAAATAAGCCATATAATTTTAACAGGTAGAAGAGACCAAAAGAAGTTAGCATACTTTTTGAGGCTTTGGATATGACCAGTCACAATCTCAAGAATACTAATATTATTGCCAATAACAAGACCGAATATATTCAAAGTTTCTTTAGCAAAAAGACAATCAAAGAATATATGATTAATGGACTTAGGGAATCTACAATAGGAGAAAATACTGATATCCCCATTGAGATTATGAATGGGAAGCTTGTGAAGCATAAGCAGCTAGGGAAAAAAATGCTTTTTGGGTTCAACTGGTCTGTGCCAAAGAGCATCAAATATTAGATTCCATTGGAAAATATCAAAACTGGTATTCAAATAGGAATTAGCATGAGATATAATGAAATCACTATCCACAAGGAATGTATAAATGAATTTAGCTTTGGTGTCAGGAAGCAGGGAACCGTTGGGTCATTTGAAGGAGCAAAATATGGACTAGTCTACAAAGAAAGGTATGGGAAGACAATGAGGAGAAGAGGCTTCTTTGAGCATGGTGTGAGTTCTCTAATAGGAGGAGGGGATGTCATAATTGGATATAATATCATTCCAGCTAAGAAGATGCCCATTCTTGATAACATCTAAGAATTTTTCAAGACCTTTTCTAGCCCAAATCTTAGTTGAGCAACTCTGTACTAGAGCCAATGGCTTGTCATTGTAGTTTGGATTCTACCAAATAGAGTGTTCACCACATACATCCCCATTCTCCCATACAAGACAATTGTAAGAAATCAACCCTCTTACCTCCTCCTAGGCTTTCCAAATTGATCTCAAATCAAGTGATCATGCTGGGCTAACTTCAAAGTCTCCTCCAATAATATCACAAAGGTTCAACCCTCTCCAATTAGGGATCTATTTAGGAAAAAAATTACTAATATTATGTCTAACTAAGAATTTTCATGGTTCCTCACCCTATAAGGCTCTGAAGATCCATTTGGTAGCAAGGGAAATTCCTTGCCATCTCAATTCTTTAAGACCTAATCCATCATTTCTCTTTCTCATAGTACACCGCTGCCAATTCACCACATGTCTTGTCTTGTCTCCTCTGTCATCAGACCAAATAAATTCCTTGATTATCTTTTGGATATGACAAAATTGATACTTACTGGATAACCATGAGGAAGGGTAATAGATATTATATGAGGATATTATCTTTTGACAAACTTTGGCCCTGACAGCCACAAAGAGATAGTGCTTATTCCATTTTCTAAGCTTATTATCAATCTTACATCTGACCCATTCCCAAATAGATTTTATATTAGGTTCAACTACAAATAGAATACCAAGATATCTAACTAGATGATTGGGCCCTCCCTATCTGAAAGAGAATTTATTGAACCAATCAGGGGGGTGTAACTTCCACCCCAAAAGAACAGATTTGTAAAATAAAAAATTTCTTCTAGAGGCCTCACAAAATATGTCAAGCTTTCTCATTAAGGCAACGAGAGTTTCTTCATTGAGTTTGGTCAAAATGGTCGTGACATCTGCAAATTAGATATTAGATAAGACATCTTCATTTGGTAGCTTGACTCCTTCCACCATGGGGGAGATAGTGGGATCCCTCATTAAATGGAATAAAGCATATGCAACAATTAAAAATATACTAGGAACTAGTGAGCATCCTTGTTTTGTAGATCTCGATAAGCTGTCAAACCTTTCTGACTTAATACCATTAATTTCAAGATGGGATTTAGAATATTTCATCAGAACATTAACCATCTTGTAGTAATACTTGGGAAACCCTAAACTTTTCAACATCGTATTGACAAAACTCCATTCTATTCTATTATAAGCCTTCTCAAAATCAAGCAATAAAAAAGTAGTTTCCTATCCTGAATCCCTGGCCCAGCCCATGGATTCCTTGCATGTAAGGAGATTCTCAAGAATATACCTTCCTTTGACAAAACTAGTTTGAGTAACGAAGATAATCTATGGAAGGATATTTTCCATCCTACAAGAAAGAAACTTAGCAAGGAGCTTATATGACACATTCAACAAGGTGATAAGCCTCCAATTTTTAATCAAGATTATATCTCCATTATTTGGAATCATTTTGATAACTCCTGTATTAATTTCCTCACCTAGAGAGCCTACCATATCTACCTCTTGAAACACTTTTAATAGGTTTTCACTTATCTTGTCAATGCAACATTTATAAAGCTCAATCGAGAGGCCATTCCACCCTTGTGCTTTTCCAATATTGAGGGATGAGATACCTTCCTTGATCTTATCTACTGATAGGGTCTTGTTCAATTTATCAATATCTTCCCTACTCACCTTCCTTTGGATGATCTTTCTCAATAATTGTCTAGTTCTTTCCTTTTGCATCATATTGTCCTCTATGGTAAAGATTTTCTGATAAAATTTAGCAAAGGATCTAAGTATATCAGGTTGCTCAGAGATTAAAGAGCCATCCTCACATATGGTGTTAATGTTAACTCTGGCTTCTTTATTTTTCAACAAATGAAAAAAGAATTTGGATCCTTTATCACCATGCTCTAGCCATTGAATACTTGCTCTATTTTTGGCCCCTTTAATTCAGATATTTTAAATTTTCCTAAGTGAGTACTTGGCTAGGGACAATGCCTCTAGGGCCTCTAAATTCAAAGGATCAGTTTGCTGTATTTTCTCTGCATGTTGGAATATAAGGTATGCCAAGGTTTCCTGTTTCCTAGCATTCTTGGCCAGTTTTTTACCTACAGTCTGAAAAAAGAGATTTCCAACTTTGAATTTTCTGATTCCATGAATCAATGGAGTTGATACCTTTCACAACACAATTATTAAATTTTCTGATAATATATACTGCTTGCAGGACCTCTTCTCTCTCCAGAAGGCTATTGTTGAGAGGAAATCCTTTCCTATCAACCTTTCTAGCCAAAGTTCTTTTATTATGAGAGATATCTACTTGGATGGGGTGGTGGTTTGAAAAAGTAAATGGAGAGACTTATACTAAATCCCCTCATCATCCTTATAGACACTAAAAAAGTCTCTATTAAATTAAAATCTATCCAACCTAGAGTATATTCTTTTGTTGCCCTTTTGATAATTTCACCAAGTGTACGAAACACATTTGCACTCAAATCTACTTTCCCCCACCATATTCAAGGGGTTTTATATCATGTTAAAGTCACCCCCTAATATCTAGGGAATATTATCCATCTCAAACATCCACTTCCATAAGTCAATTCTACATTTGTACTCATTGTGAGCATAAACTAAACATATTCCAAACTCTAGATCATCCACCTTCAAGATCACCCACGCCACTCTATTACAAGACAAGCAACCCCATTTGAGTACATGATCAGACCATTTCCTGTTGAGCAGTATGGTTGCCCCTCCTTTCCCTTTCAAATGTCTGGTAGTAAAATAACTGGCATCTCTCCATATGCACTTCAAATTGATGTCCAACCAAAAGTCTATTGTCTTAATTTCTTGCAACAATAGGATGTTGATGATTTTATAAAGGTTGAGGAATCTTTTTACAACATATTTACTGTCTGGGGTCTCTCGACCCCTTACATTCCATGAGGAAATATTCAATTCCATAGGGGGGATGGGATTACAATTCTATAGGAGTATAAAAGTTGTCATAGCACTTAGGGAGTTTGCCTTTGGGCTTAATCCCTATTTTAGGTTTGTTGGTAGATCCATTTGGTCAACCCCTCTTTTTCTTAAACTCAAACTCTTGCTCAACACCAAGAGAAAGAGGGTTGTTTATCTTTATGGTCTTGTTCTACTTTCTAGAAGCTTTCTTGGTTTTGGCCACCTTCTTCGCAAATTATTTCATGGCTTCCTTAATTAGGCTATCCCTGCATTGGTTCCCATAAGGAATAACAACCCAGGAGGTCCTCTTATCCTCAACATTCTCATTCATAGATTCAATATCCGTCTCCAGCTCCATCTAAGGGTCATTTCCAGCCATAGGGGTGGTTGTAATGTAGACCTCATCTCTACCTCCAGTGGGCTTGGTACCTAACCTGAAAGGGGGGGGGGTAGGAGGAATTTCACGAGGCAGTTTCTTCTTCAATAGAGAGTTTAAAAAATCCGCCATATTACCCTCATCAACTGTTAATACACTCGATCTGTTAGAGAAATTAATCCTCTTATTCCCCTCCCCATTAGAGTTAGGTATCATCTCTTTGAATGTGGGTGTAGAGTGTTTCGAAGAGCCACCTCTATCATTGGTAGTGGCCTTTACTATAGGAGGATCAATCTCTTCAATTCTAACATTAGTACTCTGGGAACTTGGCCCAGGATCCAAAATGCCCTGAACTCTCTCTCGGGTCGCATTTAATTTCTTGAATTTTTCTAGAATTATTTGTTGAGCATTGAGTTTTCTAGGGCTGGGAAGAGGTGCATTAGAGATACCAAAGCTACTTCTGGGAGCAGCAGAGTCAACAAAAAGGGTAGGAGTAGCCGACGTTTGACTCACTTTCCTAATCTCATCACATACGGCATTAATTTCATCCATCATAGGGTTGGACAGATTAGAATCAACCTAGCCATCGGGACGGTCAGATAGAGAAAAAAAAATTCAAAGAGGATGGTATAGCAATAGGGGTAGAGTCTGAGGTCTGCACGGGCACAGGGTTAGGTCTACCTTGTGTTTTAGTATTTTTGGTGGGCTTCTAAATAAGAGGCCAATTCTTTTGAATATGACCCTCTGTTCTGTAGAGGAAACAAGTATTCAAGCCTCCTATGTATTCAATAGGGAAAATAGCGGTCTCACTGATAAGCTCAACATTGATGTTGTCCGGAAGCTCGTTGCTAGGCTCTAGGGCTATCAACATCCTAGCATTCATATGAGGCAATAAGGACACAATAGTATCCATTCGCAAGACTTTACCCAAGGGTTCAACCAAATTGGAAATGACATTCTAAAGATAAGGAGGAATATTTTTAATAGTAACCCACCTAGGGCATGATAAAGCTAGAACTTCTTCAAAATTAACCACTAGGTCCCATGAAATGGCTCTAAAGCAACCCGACCCAATAGTCGAAAACTGCCTTTGGACAACATCTCTTTGACTATTAAGGTTATTGAAAAATATCAAGAAAAACCCTTTCTAAACCATCCAACAAAAGGAGAAAGTGAACCCTAATTTCTTACTCCAGACATTATGCAACCAATTATTTAGAAAATTCCTACAAGGTAACTTGCTCACATTTTAAGCTGCTAGAAAACTTGCTGAATTCCTAAGCCTATTCTTCTCTGATAAAATAGCATTAGCCATTTGCAACTTAGGATAGATAACCGATGACGAGACAGATGGAACCTTACCTCCTCCTCCGTCGTTGACTCCATCTCCTGGTTTCTCTTCTAGTGGGAAGAATTTAGCCCCTTCCGGAAGCACCACCAACTCAGTAATCACTTGCTTGAATGTCTTCGTTCCATCTCCCGCTGAGTCTTTCACAACATTATGATAAATACTAGGAGATTTGAGAACCATTCATCCAAGGAGGATGGGTTATGCAATGAATGCACTCGATCCAACAAGCCCGGCCAGTCCTCGTCCTACACAAGACAAGCCTCACATGAGAAACCGGCCAATAGAAAGTACAAAGAATAAATTGCAAATTGCCCCACCTCCAATCTGATTCATTTCATGATGACTAATGTTTTTTCAATCCACCTTTTTCAACAATATAATAGATTTTTTATTCTATCAAAATCATCTATCTAAACAAGGATTTTGTTCTCATGTTTTTTTGATCCACCTCTTTCACTTAAGATAATTATTTTATTCAGCCAAAATCTTATATCTAGGGGAGGATTTTGGTCTCATATTTTTAAATCCATCTCTTTTAGTTAGAAAAATAATTTCTTCTATTTTATCAAAATAATCTAAAATAAGATTTTGAACTTATATAATAAAATCTTTCCAAATTATTTTCAACTTCCTGATAAACCAAATACTTCTGAAATCATTTTGAACTTCACCACAAATTCACTCACTCATATGAAAACAAAACAAAATAAAATAAATGAACAAACGAACTAATTTTTCCTAAGATTCATGAGATAATGATAGTCAGTAGAACTGAATACCAAAAACTGCAGAGGATGAGAAGAAAATACTGAAAAAAGTGAGCAGTGACTCAAACTAGATCTTATCTACACTCTTTTCGAGTAGCGTCTCATTTTTTATTTATATTTTTGTCTGAACCCTTGTATTTAATCTCTGTCATATCAATATCAAGATCGCTGAGCTTGCAATCCTCCAGAGTCAACTTCTTTTTTATAGGCTCCATGGCTGCTGACTTCCATGTTTTCTTCTTGCTCATAATGATAGCAACATTACTCACTCGTTTAGTCTCCAACGTTGTTAATCAATAGATTAAAAATTCTGGTAGAAAAATGTTTAAACTAGTACTTGCACCTCTAGAAGGCTCAAGGGATACACCTATAGTAAATTGAAATTCAGATATATTTTAATATTATATAATTAATTATATAGTTAAATTTATACATCTTTTGATAATTAACTTTTATATAGATTACAAGTGTTAATAAGAGTTATAGATAAAAGATTAAATTAGTTTTATTGATATTATGCATTTTTAAAACATATTTGTTATTTGCTTT
Source organism: Cryptomeria japonica (assembly GCF_030272615.1). Classification (NCBI taxonomy): domain Eukaryota; kingdom Viridiplantae; phylum Streptophyta; class Pinopsida; order Cupressales; family Cupressaceae; genus Cryptomeria; species Cryptomeria japonica. Next base: position 173,177,166 of record NC_081408.1, on the reverse strand, counting down.
CTCTTTTGGTAGTATAGAATAATTTGAGGTCACCTAGATTGTAGGCAACAAGTATTCAATCAAAAGGACACGATGGACAAAAGACTTACAAAAATGAAGCTATACATTACTCAAAATACTCCATTAGAGAGATTTTGCTATTGTCTTGTATACACATTTATATAGAAGTGAAGTGAGTTATGTTTATTGACAAAGGAAAATACTGAACATTCAAGAAACGTGAACCAATATTTTCATAATAAATGCATGCAATTTTATACAACATTACATGTAAAGGAATAATTTAATCCAAAAGGGAAGTTAGAATAGGGAATAAACACTTTCTAAGCTTGAAATTTCTGCTATCTTTGATTACTGCAAGAACAAATTTATTTGCACACTAATCATTCTTTATCATAATTTTAATAACATTTTTCTTTAATTTTGGGATACAAATTAAAATGAGTATTATAATATTGAATGTATTGACCTTATGTCACTTTGTTGGACTATCTATGGTAACAAATTTTCTCAAAAAATACAATTTCCTTCTCAGTATCATAATCATTTCATGATAAATGTACAAGATTGTTAACAAAAAGAAGATTATCTCGAGTTGGTAAGCGATCATTGAGTCAAGTAGGATTTTTATAATGATTATGTCAAGGGTCTTTAATTAATTTAATTTTTGATATATGAAAACATGAAATTATATATATAAATTTGTAATTTAATATAGTTAAACATATTTATACCATATTTTAAATAATATTAATATTTAAATAATCATACACAACTAAGAAAAAAAATTGGTAAAAGAAAATTTAAATTATTTCTACAAAGGAGTGAGTTAGTTGGAAAACAAAAACATGTTCCTTGCTAGCATTTTGTTATTATTGTTGGTTCCTTATAGTTTCCATTTGAATTTGATAATAATTTTTGTTTTTGAAGACTCTAAAAAAAGTAGCATGTAAGAGACAACCATTTATCCATTTGATATCAAAACTTTATTTTATAATTAAATATACTCAAATTCTTTAGGATGTAATTTTATGGAGAGGGATTTTCTAGAATATTGCAATGTGTTATTGAAAATTTGTAGTGGTAACTTGAAGTAAGTGGTGCCATGAATTTTGTAGTATTGGATAAGTCCAAAGTTTTAAGCTTTAAATTTTTGGAAGTTTGTCTCAATAGTTTAAAAAAAGAAACAAAAATGCAAAATAAATTAGGTAATTTTCTTTTTAAGCTAATGGTTAATTACAATTTTTTTTTCCAAAACTTTAACTCATAAATTTACTGGTGAGAATCTAAATTTACCAATAAATTTTTCTAACTTAGTGAGAGAAGTTTTTAACCCCTCCTCTAACTTTGCTATGTCTTACAGTATCCCTCTTTTAAAAATTTGATTTTTGGTACTATGCTAAGGTGCTAGGTTTAAACATCACACACATTTACATTCAATTGGTAACAATTTATTAAGTTTCTACAATGTCTATTATAAACTTGAATGATTTTTTAAAAATGTGTTGAAAGCATATAGTACATAATTCACAATGAATTGTGAAGTAACAAGTTAAAATTTACAAGTCTCAGCATAACAAAATTTACAAATCTTCAGTGTTTGACCTTTTTCATTTTATCCATTGTAAATACCAAGTGCTTAAACCTTTGGAGTTGTTTCACTTCATATTATGAAATAAGATGATTATGAATAAAACATTAGTAACTCAAGAATAGTAATCATAACGACTAATAGTAGAAATGAAAATATATTTTTTATTTATTTACATAATGTTACTATTGTTTAAAAATATATGTAGTTGCTCCTTTATTGGGATGTAATTTTATAGTATGGACATTAATTTTAGAGAGATGAATTGTAAACAAGAAGAGCTACACTCCTTACAAAAGAAGGCTATGCTTATAACCTAACCTAAATAATTGATAATATAATCGTAAAAATATAATAATAATTTTATTGGTACAACTTTAATCTAAAACTTGAATCATTTCAATTCATTTATTTATTAAAAAATATGAAATGATATACCTTACAAATTTCAAATGCCATAGTTTCAAAGGAATGCAAACGCTCATTTACTTGCAAGACTGTGACAATAAAAAACCTATATTGGTCAATTTACAATTCTTTCAACAAAACTTAATGTCGATAGTAGTGGATGATTATCAACACTAGATTTTTAGGAGTTAATAATCCATTTACAACATTTGCAACATTTTGTAATTGCTGGAAGGATTTGTATTCGACATAATAATAGAAAATTTCTTAGTAAGAGCATGTTGTAAATGTGGAAGTGAATGAGCTATATGAGAAGCATGTGCAAAACATGATAGTACATAACTGAAAATTAATTTTTTTTAACTATTTCTTTTGGTTTTTTAGATATTATAATTGTAGAAACTCTATAGTCTTAATAAAAATCTTTTTCTCAAAATTTAACACTAAACAATTAATGCTCAAATTCTTTTTAAAATAATTTTAGGTTGTGATTAATTTTCTTTATACCTTAAAATGTGTGAATGAAATTTTTGATTCATAGTATTTCCTTCATGTTATGAGGTAGATGTGCTTCTATTAACTTTCTAAGATCTATTCAGATTCATGCTCATTCAACATCTTTTTAATTTACATTTTTCTTCTATAGAATTAATTTCTTTTGTGAAAATTCAATACCTCAAAAAATGTACTCGAAAAATATCCTTTTTAATGTTTGGATTAATGAATGGTATTTATTGTACAATGTGTGATTATCACAGAAGCAATGGAGTGACTCTCAAGGCAAAGGAAGTAAATAAAGTGTTACACCATTATCACAGGAGCAGTGGAGTAATTGGCAAGGCAAAAGGAAGAAATAGTATTATTTAAGAAGGGAAAGATAGGCATTTTAGAGAAGAAAACAGATAAAGCATAAACAATAAATACCTGTTATATCTGTCGATGCAAACTGGTGCACATTCCCTATACCAAATGTTGTTGATTTTGTGTGTACAGCAATGCAAGGTATTTGAAGACATAGTTGGTAGCGAAGACAACTGGTAGCATTTAATCAGTAATTAAAATATCTACCAAAGATCTAAGTAATCATATATTTGATATGCATTTGCTGCAGCTTTGATATGCATTTATACAGTAATCAAATATTTGTTGAAAAAGTTTTAGAAACTCTCAAGGAAATGCAATTGGTGGTGGATGTAAAGCCAAGGTGCAATGGTTAGATTGATAGCTAAATATATTTGGAATAATATGTTGAAGGGCATAAAATTAGAATGTAAAAATTGTATTTATTAGTTATAATTATTTATAATGTAAACAAAGTGATTTAAATATGAAATCTAAATAAGAATATTTTTTATAATATAATTTTAAGTTAAAAATATTAGTTTCAATACTTAAAATCTTAATGTTAATTTTAATATACTGAAAAATCATAAAATTATTTTTTATTTCTCATAAATTTCAATGTAATTTTTTTTTTAATATAATCACTATAATTTATAATCCAAATGATTTCCAACGTTCATGGTGATGCACCCTAAATCTCTAATGCCAAATTTTATGCCCATATTTTTGGAACAAATTATATTGTAAAAGATATGAAATTTTTCTTTCATCTTACCTATATAAAGGAATCTTCCTCATTCTTCTTACCTAGATAAAAGGAATCTTCCTTGATTTCTAAGATGTTGAAGGACATCACTACCTATTCAATAAGTTAATAAGTAAATTTCACATCCAATTAAAAAGAGTACTATTGATGTTCTTGAATTGTTGCAAGGATGCTTAGCTCTACATGAAATTGTTGTTAGCTTATGCCCTTCTGCCTCGCTTTCTGCTTCATTTAACCAGCCAGCTACGAATTTTTTCGGCGGGTGAAAATCTCCGGCGCGAGACTTCCGGCTCGCTTTGTTATTCGCGGTTAGGAGAATTTAACGGGATCGGACAAATCTATTTCCGCTTAAATTTTTCCGACGGGAGCGTGAGACACTATTCCGGTGGGGGCTTCCTATTCCTTTGGGCTACTAAGGGAGGTAAAAATAATATTTTATTAGTAGCGCTAGTACTAAAACAGAGGTGCGGTTGTTTTCATTGTTAATGGATTGTTGTCAAAATGAATGAGATTTTTCACATGCAAGCGGTAACAATGTCTAATTCATTTAGATGGGCTAAGAAATATTAGCATCCGATCTATAAGATTATAATTGATTGGAACAATCAAAATGTACCTTTCAAATAAAGGTTGGCACTCAGACATTAAATTCAATTGACCTAATATTATCAAAATGGGCTCAAACTTTTATGGAACCAAGAAAAGATCATCAATTATCGCAATCACTACAATAATATATAGATCCATTTCAACTTTCTTTTCATGAATGCATACAAAATTAAAGATGACATCTGCAAACCCATTTCAGTTTCTTTTTCATGAATATATACTCTTCTCATAAAATATTATTTCGATGCTTTTGTGGATGGGTTGTGTTTGCAAGTCCAGAATTTGAATAAATATCATCAAAGTTATGTGCAACAATTTAAAGTGTATCCAATAGTTTCGGTTTGTAGCATTTTTCCCTTAGAGAGATAGTTGTTGTAGTCTTTCTTCTTCTTTCTTCCTTATGATTGTATATGGACTATTTTGCATTTTAAAGTATCTCTCAAATCAAAAGTTACAAAACAAAAGGCGATTCCATCAAAACAATATATGTTGAGTTTTCTATATTTCTTCATGCAAGTACAATACATGAGATACATGGAATTCTATGATTAACACTTATTACAAAATGTACTCATGGGAAACCACATAAATAAATATATACATATTTGTATACATATACTTTTATGGAGCTATGTACATAGGTTTTTTACATTAAGATGTAACAATCTTTGTACATACTTGACTTCACTTAATCTTAATTAAGATACATATGCTCTGAATTCGATAGTCATATTCTATACATTTACATATGTTTTTTACATGAAAATGTAACAATCACTATACAATCTTGACTTTACACACTTTGGAAGTAGATGATCTTTTCCTTGATTGAACATGTACATTTTGTCATTAGTCTCATAATGATTGTTTACGTTTAAGGTTCGACCTCCTTTTCATTATACATCGCTTTGATTTGTTCAAGTAAGGTATTTCTTTTTTTGATGAAATCTAGTTGCTCAACCTTAGTGTTGGTTACTTATTATTATTATTATTATGTTATTTATTAATGAGAGAACAAATTTTTTCCATTAGTTGTATGAGTTAAAGTTTGTAAATATCTACTTTTTTAGATTAAGAGAAGACCTTTAGGGTAGGATTTTGGTCACTTATTTTTCAAGCATCTATTTCAAATTAGAAGATGAGTTTTTTTATTTTATTCACCAAAATTGTCTATTTAGGTTAGGATTGTAACTTCAACGTTTCCAATTCACTTATTTCATTTTAAAAGATTGGCTTTAAACTTTGCCAAAATCATCTATCTAGTATAAGATTTTGGCCATGTCTTCCTTTAAACCACCTCTTTCAATTAAGATGCTATATAGGTTTTCTATTCTATCATAATTGTCTATCTAGGATAGGATTTTGGCCTAATTTTTTTTTCATCCATTTTTCCAATTGAGAGGACACGTTTTGTATTCTACCAAAATTGTCTATTTAAGATAGGACTTTGTCCTTGTCTTTTTTAAATCCATCTCTTTCAATCAAATGATTGGTCTTTGATTCTATATAAATTGTCTATCTAGAGTAGGATTCTAGGATCATCTTTTTTAATCCACCTCTTTCGATTGAGAGGGTAGGTGTTTTAGTCTATCAAAATCATCTATCTAGAAAGGAATATGTCCTCATCTTTTTTTTTAAACCATCTCTCTTATTTAAGAGGATATGTTTTTTATTTTGTCAAACTCATTTATCTAAGGTAGGGTTTTGATCTCATCTTTTTCTAATCCAATTCTTTAATTAAGTGGATAGATTTTTTATTGTACTTAAATAGTCTAATCTAGGGTAGGATTGTAGCCTCTCTTTTTTTAATCCCCCTCTTTCAATTAAGAGAATAGATTTTTTATTCTACCAAAATCATATATCTAGGGTAGGACTCTAGACTCATAAGATAATAGATATTTTTATTCTATGAAAATTATACATCTAGGGTAGGTTTCTAGATTTGCCTTTTTTTAATCCACATCTTTCAAAACGTCTTTCAATTAAAATGATAGATTTTTTATTCTACCAAAATCATCTATGTAAGATTGCTCTCATATTTTTTAAATCCACCTTTTTTAAATTAAGATAATAATTATTTTTACTCTACCAAAAATCTCATATCTAAACTAAGATTTTCTAATAATTTTTTTAATTTATCAAAATACTCTATTTAAAAAAGAATGTTGGCCTTTATGAGACTTTACTTATCTTTCCAAATTATTTTCAACTTCATGATAAGCCAAATACTTCTTGAATCATTAATAAATTCACTAACTTGTATGAAAACAACATAAAATAAAATAAATGAACAAACAAACTAATTTTTTTGTAAGATTCACGCGATAAAGACAGTCAGAACCGAAAACAAGAAACGGCAGAGGATGAGAAGAAGAAAATACTGAATAATGTGAGCAGTGATTCAAATCGGAGCTTTCCTATTCTTCTTTCGAGCAGCGTCTCATTTTTATTTAGTCACTGTCATATCAATTTCAACCTCGGTGAGCTTGCAATCATCTACATGGCTGCTGACTTCCACGTTTTCTTCTCGCTCATTACGACAGCAACGTTACTTACTGTTTTTGTCTGCAATTTAGCCGATGGTGCAGCGGAATGCAAACCCAGCGAGAGAAAATCACTTTTAGCATTCAAAGCTGGAGTGGTAAATTCCGAAGGTCGGTTACAGTCATGGATGGAGGGAACCGACTGCTGCCGGTGGCCAGGCATCTCCTGCAACAACACAACCGGCCTCGTAAGCAGCATCGATCTCAGCGGCCTCCTCGGGCGGCTCAACGGAACCGCCAACATGGCCGCAATCTGTCTTGATCTTTCCAACGCGGGCTTCAGCGGCAAGATACCGGCGGAATTGGGAAATTCCGCTTGACGCGCTTAACCACTCTGCATCTTTCGAATATTTATCGCCCATCTGATTCATACACTGAGGTGAGAGGCTTTGTAGAGACAGACAATCTGTATTGGCTGCGTAGCTTGGTCGCGTTGAGGTCGCTGGCGTTAGATGGCGTGGATTTATCCGGCACCGGGAAAGAGTGGGAGTCTGCTGTATCGTCTCTCAGACTGCTCGTACAGCTTTCCATGGTTCAATGTGCCCTGTTTCCGCTCTTTCCAGCCAAGTTCGACAGCTGGAGAAATCTCTCAGCCTCCCTCCGTGATCAGAATAAAATCTGAAAATATTATTATATATTTTCTTAGATTTTCTATATATTAGTAATTGGCATTTTTGAAGGTCTTAAGGGCATTTTTGAAGGTCGACGAAATAGCTAAAAGCTATCCTCTTTCAAATTCGGGTCTACATCTCTTGGAGACCTTTCGAACGAGATCAACTGCTCATAGTTTCGAGTCCCGAGTAGAAAGTTATGTCTAGTTGAAGTTAGGATAAATTTTCATATAGTTTTTTGAAAATTTCGTAGTTTTTTAGATTTTATTATGTAATAAACAAATGTGACTGTTGGGCTTCGATTCTCAAGAGGTCTCTGTGACCTTTGGGATCTCATGAACTTCTATATGTTGGATTTTCGAATGAAATAGATTACTTTTTGGCTTGCTTCAATCTTGTATTATCTTGTTCATCCACAACACTGCAGGTTCTCACTTAGGTGTTGTCCTCCGAATCCAAAATTCGGATCAGTGGTATCAAAGCAAGTTCGCTCCTGTATGTCATATCACACGCGATTAACATATCAAAGATTGGGGTTGGAAACAAGGAATCCTTCAGACTACCTTCCTTTGAGACGCACATGATCGCAGATGGCCAAGTTGTAGACCGATGAAGACATTAAAGCATTGGTTGCAGATGCATTAACAAAACAATGAGAAGAAATGATTGAGCAGTTCAAGCAGATGCTGGAAAGTCGTGGGTCCCCTGTAAACCCACCATTCACAGGGCATACACCATTCAAGGTGCAAGTGAATTTCAATATACCCACCTTTCAAGGAACGATTGATGCAGATGTTGTTGATGACTGGGTTTCAAAATTGGAAAGATATTTCTCTGTCAACTAGTTCTCAGATGAAGAGAAAATAACTTTCGCCCTTCTCAAAGTTGAAAATCATGTGAAAGATTCATGGGAAGCGAAGTTAGCAACCAAGGTAGCAGAAATGGGCACTACATTCATCTTTGATCAAAAACCCACATGGGGAGAATTCATGGAGCACATAAAGGAAGAATATTTTCCTGTAGATACATATGAATAGAAATATATGCAGTGGCAATTACTTCGACATAAAAAGGACCAATCTGTTCAACAATATACTAATCTCTTCCATACTTAACAACAAAACTTGGCATCAAAGATTGTGAGAAGCACCGAGTTTTGAAATATCATAGTGGACTCCATAGGCATATTCAAACCGAAATGTAATTTCTAAACATAAAGAGTTTACCTAGTGCATATAAATTTGCTACAATAATTGAGGAGAAATTCAAACAGAAAGGAAGGAGGGATAACTTCACAAATAACAGATGGAAGAGCTCCAATTAATCTTCTCCCAATTCACCAACGAAAAATGCATGGGGTATGAAGAAGACACAAGAGAACAATATGTGGTGTGAATTCCATAAGAGTCCCTCTCACAACACAAAAGATTGCAAAACCATAAAAAGTTTAATGATGGAGACACATGAGGACAAGGAAGAACCTCAGGTGGCAGAATCTTGTCCAAAAGAAAGTCATGAACAGGTCATTGAGGTTGATCCATACGCAACGGTAGCTACTACAAATATATTGCCCCAAGATGATGAGGAGAGATTGTTTCACTCACAGATGTGGGTCGGAGGAAAAGCCCTGCACTTTATTGTTGATAGTGGAAGTCAAAAGAACCTAATATCATCAGAGACCGTGAAAAGATTGAATCTGAAAACAATAGTACATCCACAACCATATTCTATGGGATGGGTAAGTCAGGGGAGAGATATCCAAGTGCACCAGCAGTGTCGCATTTCCTACTCTATAAAGCCTTTCAAGGATGAAGTAATCTGTGATGTGGCTCCTTTAGATGTTTGTGATGTTTTGTTGGGATAACCATATATGTACCAATGCCATGGTATCTATGAATCCAGACCTCGCAACGTGACAATCAGATTACGTGATCAGAAATACCGAATACTAGAGTTAAGCCCTGCATACACTACCTCCTTGATTAGTGCTAAGCAAGGTAGGAGGCTGGTTGTCAAAATAGGAGCATTCATATTATTAATGATTCGTTCTGAAGAAGAAAGGAAGTCTGTATATAATTCCAATGACATCACAAACACCACAACAAAGCAGAAAAGATCAATGGACCAAAATTTGATAATATATGAGAATTTGTTTAAGTTGCCAACTGGGGTACCTACACACTGCCAAGTAAGACACACTATTGGTTTGATATCAGGAACTCCATCGCCTAATGAACCAGTCTCTCATAGATCAGTATTAGGAAATGATGAAACTAAGAGGCAAATTCATCCAATTGAAGCACCCTGTGGCAGTCCCATGGTTCTGGCAAAGAAAAAGAATGAAATCTTAGAGCATAATTTTCAAGTCGGGGACAAGGTGTGGCTGCATATTCAGAAGGAACTCTTGAAGCCATATTTTCATCCACTATTAGATGTTGTAGAAACAATTTCCACTACAGAATTGAAACCAGGTGCAACTTCTTCATTCCAATGTGATCAGATTGTGGACACCATGGTGAAAACACTCAAACAACAACAGATTTATCCATACAAAGTAGTTCAAGCAGGGCGGATCACTCAACAAGGAAAGTGGTTTACCAAGGAGCAGCTTCAGCTTCGTTTCCCTCATTTCATTTAGAGTATTGATGCAATGGAGCCCATTGCTCTTCAAGGGGAGAGTAATGATTAGAATAAAATCTAAAAATATTACTATATATTTTCTTAGATTTTCTATATATTAGTAATTGACATTTTTGAAGGTCTTAAGGGCATTTTTAGTCCCTGCCACCGACGAAATAGCTAAAAGCTATTCTCTTTTGAATTTGTGGGTCTACATCTATTGGAGACCTTTCCAACGAGATCAACGGCTCATAGTTTTGAGTCCCAAGCAGAAAGTTATGTCTAGTTGAAGTTACGATAAATTTTCATATAGTTTTTTGAAAATTTCGTAGTTTTTTAGATTTTATTATGTAATAAACAAATGTGACTATTGGGCTTCAATTCTCAAGAGGTCTCTGTGACCCTTGGGATCTCATGAACTTCTATATGTTGGATTTTCGAATGAAATAGATTACTTTTTGGCTTGCTTCAATCCTTTATTATCTTATTCATCCATAACACTACAGGTTCTCACTTAGGTGTTGTCCTCCGAATCCAAAATTTGGATCACTCCGCCATCTTGACCTCAGTGGCAACGAGAAAAGGGATTTTCCGGAGCAGATCTCGACGTGGCTGCAGAACTTTACAGCACTGCAAATGCTAGATCTCAGCGGATGCACACTTTCTGGTAACATTTTTCCTATTTGGAATCTTCCCCTTCGAAACCTCAGCTTAGATTCCAACCATTTAAGTGGGGATGCTTCTTTTATTTTCTGTAATCAGTCGCTTCTCTCTTGGTTGTCGCTCATGGATAACAACTTTGGGGGCATGATTCTTGTGAATATTTCTTTACCTTCTTTGACCCACCTTGACCTCTCCTTCAATAATTTCGGAGGCCTGGTACTTGAGAGCATTGCAAGGATGGTGAAGCTGCAACACCTTATTCTAGGGTACAACAATTTCAGTGGGCAAATACCCATTTTGTTGTCCCAATTGTCATCTCTTAGTTTTCTTGATTTGGGTTTGAATCAATTCAGTGGCGGCATTCCAAGCAATTTGGGAGATTTATCCAATTTGCAGTATTTAGACCTCAGTAAAAATCAGCTCAATGGCAGCATCCCATCCAGATTTACGCCCCTTTCTCGGCTGGAGTATCTAGATCTGTCATTCAACATGTTTACAAGTGCTGAATTGGAACTTTTTGAAAATCTCACTAGGTTGCAATTTCTTATCATGTCTAACAACAAGCTGACTTTGAATTTCAGCTCTATTTGGAATCCAAGTTTTTGGCTTCAGGTTTTGGGGTTGTCTAGGTGTAATATCAGAGGGGTACTTCCACCATTTATTTCTCAGCAGTTTAATCTGTAGGACATGGATTTATCATATAACAATCTCACTGGGGATGTTCCTTCGTGGCTATGGGAGCTTCCTAGCCTTACACGATTAAATCTTTCAGGCAATCATCTGGAAGGCCATCTTCCTGGCTACTTGTTTGCCAAGTGGGGCAGAAGTTTTTGGGGTGATTACAATATTGACCTTCACTCCAACAATTTATAGGGCGCTCTTCCCCTTCTTTTGTCAGCAGTAGAATATCTAGATCTTTCAGACAATTTCTTCAGCGGTTCCATTCTACCATTGGTAGGCCTCAATTTAATAACCTTGATTTTATTTGGGAACAATCTCAGCGGAGCTTTCACATCTTCCATCTGCAGCCCTTACATGGACATCCTGGATCTGTCCAGCAACAAGCTATCAGGGAGCCTCCCTCCAAGTCTAGCAAATTGCTCTAGTCTGGGAGTTCTCAATATTACAAACAATGATTTTGATGGAGAAATTCCTCAAGACATAGGAAATATCACCTCCTTGGGAGTCCTCCACATGAATGACAACAAGCAAAGGGGATCCCTTCCCTCCTCTCTCAGGTACTACATAAGTTTAAAAATTCTAGATTTGGGAAACAATGGGATTGAAGGGCATATCCCTAACTGGATTAAATACCTTCAACAGTTGCGTATTATTAATTTAAGCTTTAATAAGCTGAGAGGCATGATACCCTCAGAGATACCGCAACTACAAAATCCTCAGATCCTTGATATTTCAAAAAATAGTTTGACTGGCGAACTTCCTACCAACTTCTCTGGCTTTTAGACAATGATAAATCAAAGCAACCATGCCTATCTAATAGGGTGCAATTACTATTATGCCCATTTATTCTTTGAGAATGATATAGATTTGTTTAACAAAGGCCAGCAAATGCAGTATCAAAAAATTCTATCCATCTTTACTCTTATTGATTTAACAGATAACCAATTAACAGGCAAGATTCCAGAGGAGCTGAGAATCCTCAAGGCTTTGATATCACTGAATATTTCAAGGAACAATTTAACAGGAGAAATTCCTAGTTCCCTAGGGGATATGCAAGATTTGGAATCGCTAGACCTTTCCCACAATTTATTAACTAGGCCCATCCCTGATAGCCTGGGAAACGTCAACATGCTGGGCTATTTAGATCTATCCTATAATAATTTGTCTGGCAGGATTCCACAGGTTAGACATCTAGACACATTTGGTGGCCTCTCCTATGTGGGCAATGCCGGCCTATGTGGGGCTCCCTTAAATATCAGCTGTGGGACAAGTGCACCTCCATTAGAGCAACCAGTAAAGGTGGAAGCTGAAGGGGAGGACAATACATGGTGGGCTATGGCAGTAGGGCTATGTTATGGATTGGGAGTGGGTCTAGTTGTCAGGTTATTGTCTTTTGACAGGGACGGGAGGAGGCTATATTTTCAGTTCCTGGATGACCTCATCCGAACGTTGTGTGAAAGGTTGCCAAGGAGATGATTTATCTATATGTTCAGTTGTCGCACTCTTCTACAATAATAACTAGCAAGCCATGTCCATGGAAGTTGCTAATTTGCATTTGTGACATTTTTGAGATATTTTCATACTATTGCAAGAATAATTTTATTAATTAGGTCTATCTAAACTCGAGTATAGAACATAAATAAGGTATTTTATTTCAAAATAACAAAATTTTAAATAAATGTTAGCTTTCAGGGAGCTCTAGTAGGTTTTTTGTTTGTGTTAGTGGGGGGTCTTTTGGTTGGCTACGCATCCCTCATGCAGTCTAGGTGTTGCTCAATGGATATGTTATGGTACGGGTCTATCCCGCTTATTTATTTGTAATTTAATTAATGTTCTGATAATATTTATTTCATCTTGAATATGAGCATTGTCATTATTTAATAAGTTATTTTATATGTAAGAGTAATGCACAAGCTAAATAATTTTATGTCTTATGATAGTTTGTTGTTAACAACTATTTCTTAGTGTTTTGCCACCTATCACTTTTTCAAATCAGTCATCACTGCTAAGGAAACCTAAATGATTGACCGACCTCTTCCTTTTGCCTAATTTGAAATTGGTAAATGAGTTAGAAATCTATTGAATCTCTATAACTGATATTTACACCAACCTTTTTCATCTTGGAACATTGTCGCTTGGGCTAGAAACTCTATACACAGGAAGCTAGTTTTATTTGTGAGGGGCTACAAGCTAGGTTCCTAGTTCGGTATCTAGTCTAGGAATCTTTAGTCACACAAAACTATGAAATGTAAATTTTGTTTCCATTCCTATTCTTTCATTTGCCAATTCTTTATCAAGCAATGGAATGTTACATCTCTCAATGTGATTTTTAAGTAAGTAAACCTGTTTTTTATAATGCTAAAAAGAAAAAAGATATTGTTTATTAACTAGCAATTGCACCTTGGTGTGCAATGGGTACGTCGAAGAGGTGTGGAAGGTCAATTATGTAAAAAAATAACAATTGGTAGACCATTTAGAAAATGATGTTTTTTGGTGCAAGAAAGGTATCATTTGAGAAGTGGAAGCTTCAAATCAACTATGCATCCACTTATAGGGGTCCAAACATGACTAAAACAAAAACCCTTGAATTAGGAAGATAATTAGGCTCCATTTTAAAGATGATGATGTTATGTTTTCAATTGAGGGAGAGATAGGGAAGAGATAGAGAGGGGTACAAAGATAGAGGTACAAAGGAAGAGGAGAGAGGGAATTATAGAAATGGAAGATATATATGTATATGTATATGTATATGTATATATATATATATATATATATATATATATATATACATACATATGTATATACATATATATGTATATATGTACATATATATCTATGTATATATGTACATATATACATAACTATGTATATATGTATATACATATATACATATATATATACATATATATATATATATGTATATATATATATACATATATATACATACATATATATATATATATATATATATATATATATATAAAGAGGAGGAAAGATGGCTATGTACAAGGAAAATGGTCTAGAGATAGAAATTCATAATAAAATAGTATCTTAATAATAATTTAACATTAATTACGATATCATAATATAATAAAATATTAATAATAAGGGTAAAAGTACAAAGCTGTGTCACACTTTTATAAAGGAAATGGTCAATGTTGATTCAACTTTTTAAATTAAATCAATAGAAAGTGAAATATATGTTTTGAATTTTGAAATCGTGTAAACTAATAAAATTTATATTCTTATGTCTATTTTATGTTTGTAATTTTAACAAAAACATAAAAATTTATTTGAATGTAGTTTTTTATAAAGTAAACACTATTATTTAGTTGCTGAAAAAATGCTAAAATTGAAGTTACACAAGCCACCACACTTTTTTTAGTAAATTTTACCTCTTTTTCTTAAATTTTTTTTTGTATATTGATTACTTGAAACTTTAGTGCATGGATATATTTTTTACTGTTTTTTATAAATATATATTTTTCAATAAATTTGAAAAGTTGTATGTGCTTAAATATAAGTCTTTCCAATTCCCACCACATTTTTTCTTAATTATTTATCCAAATTAGAAAATAATTATATAATTTTGATATAGATTCTTTTCTCTACCGCATCATATTTTTTTCCAAATTTTAGTATTTTTCCTTGACAAGATAATTGATCTTAAATTTTAGTGCTCTTGACCTACTTTCAATAAAAATAAAATATAAAATATAAAATATAATTAAAATATTAAAAGATATATATTTTGGAAAATTCACTTATAGATCTATAAAAGGGTATTTTTACATTTCAAAAAAAATATCATTTATAAGAGTAGGAGTTGTTGAAACATCGATTTTTTTTGATTTTTTTAAATTAGACCAAAAGTAGTATAAAATATACATTTAGTAGACACATCCAATTGGAAAAGTTGTGACCCATATATAACTTAACTATAATGAATCTATATAGACCATATGTTTCACTAAAATTAATTTTTAGTTAGAATTACTTAAATTCACTTGTGCTAATAAGTTAGCCTAAAACGTGACACAATTTTGTGCTTTTACCCAATAATAATTTAATACTAATTATAATATAATATTTTTTAAAGTGGAATAATGAACAAATATGATATCTTTCAACATACTTTACCTATATTCGTCTAAAAATAGGTATACTAGGTTTTTATTTTTATCTTGTAATTACAAAGAAATCTAAAATTTTAAGTTGAAAAAGTTTCAAATATATATTTTAAAAAAATTTAATTAAAATTTAAATGCATTAAAATGTACATGATTAGTTGAAAGAAAAGAGTGCATAAATAAGTTAAGGTTATAGTTCTTTCAGCTACCCACTTTGCAACATATAGAAAAAGTAGACATGCCATCAAGCTCACACAATTAGAATTTTTTTAATATTATTTTCTATTTATAGGGCATGTGTATGCAAAGTTGGCACAGTACGTGGAGGGCATATGGTGGGACAGCAATTTCTTGGTGAAATCTAAGTTGTTTGACACAACATATATCAGACAGTTCACATTCGTTTTGCTGAGGATATAATTATAAATTACAACCAAGGGTGACGTTATAGTTTGTATGTGATTTTTTATCTATAAAATTTACATGACACGTCATTGTTAGGGAACATAGAACAACTAATGGCATATATTTCCCTAACACATTTTCAACAAAATAAATTTGTGAATAAATATAGTGAAAATGATCAATGGATATAGATGTTGCAATCGTCTTGCAAGTCTTTCTACAAATGTAGATCCTTGATTTGTGTAATGAGGTCGCCCATCTCATATAAATATAAGCCATATGACACAACATGTAAACTAGATAGTTCACATTTTCTTTTTGCGGAGGGCATAATTATTAATTATGGTGAATGGTCACATTATATTTTATACGTGATTTTTCATGTAAAAGTTACATGACACATCATTGTTGTGGAACATAAAACAACCAATCACACGTACTTGCCTTTCACATTTTCAACAAAATAAATTCATGAATAAAAATAGTGAAAATGATGAACAACTACAGATGTTGCAACCATCTTGCAAGTCTTTCCATGAATGCAGATCCTTGATTTGTGTAATGAGGTCGTCCATCTCATATAAATCTAAGTCATATGAAAGAGCATACATGAGACAATTCACATCTTCTTCTCGCTAAGGACATGAATGATGTAAAAGTTAGATGACACATCATTGTTAGTGAACATAAAACAACCAATCGCACATATTTCCTTGACATATTTTCAACAAAATAAATTCATGAATAAAAATAATGTAAATAATCAATGACTTGCAAATGTATCCTTGATTTGTGTAACGAGATTGTCCATCACATATAAGAAAACACCTTAGATGTAATAAAACTATTGAGAAATATTAAGTACCGATCAATGTGGTGAGAGTTTGGTCAAATAGTAAAAGCACGTTGTAAGTACCGATCAATGTGGCGAGGGTTTGGTCAACGAACAACACAACTAAACAAACAAGTCTGTAAAATTAAGTCAGTACAGAATACAAAAAAATGACGCACATCCAGAGTGCCAAGTTAATTAATTAAATGGCTAAATTCTTTTAAACTAATAAGAATAACGCGCGAGTTTGAAAAGCATCATTGACATACAAAATCCTATCTGTAAGAAAATCATTGAGAGATTAAAAATTGTGTGAGAAAAGAGTTCAAATAAGATGACTGATTTCAAAACTATCATAAAACTACAATGGAGGATTGACTTCTGAGACACAATTAGCAGAAGAATATGCATGAAACTGTTGGATCAAACAAAGCTTATTTATATTCACTTCTAGACATCCCAAAAACTTACATGAAAACAAAATTAATGTATAATAATAGATAAACAAACGAAACAACTATTTTTTTCAATAAGATTCACGTGACAAGACGAACTGTAAATAATAATGGAGCTTTCTGTTCTGTCCTCTTTTCCAAGAGCCTTGTATTTTTTTTTCTAGTGTCATATCGTAGAATATCCAGAGTATACTGGCCAAAATTGGGCGCCTCACAAAACAGTTATATAAGTAGAATATATCTTTCGAGAATCCTGATTTAAAATTGCTATAATTTAATAATATTGGTATAATATTTATTTCACTTTGAATACATCTTTATCTTAAGTGTGATACTACACTTATTTGAGAAATTTACCTAGAAATATTTAATTATTTTTTATCTAATTAGCAAATAATGGCATGTGTACATTTTGAATTGACATGCATAAGTGAAGGCATTGGCTCATCAAACCTCTAATGTTGTTTGTTAGATGTCCCCGCTATCTAGCAAGTGCCATATTTATCTTCATTAGACTGAATACCTCTTGACAGAAAGTGAATATGAGTTATGTTCATATTTCTTTGATAAGTAATTGTAACATAGAAGATTGCATACCCTCATAATTTGATTCTATAGTTTGTACACAATTTGGTGTGTTTACCCTTAGTGTTTATGTAGGTTCAATTTAACCCTAGAATTATTGTTTTTCCTCCCATGATGCACATTCCTTGTCTTTGATAGTCCTCATTTGTTAATCTTATGTTGTAGTTTTTTCGGCCTTGATTTGTTCTTGTGTTTCATCTCTTTTAGAGCCAAAACTATATAGACCTTAGTGTTACACATAGAAATTTGTACATGGCACTTATGTCCCATGATAATTTGTTGTTAGAAACCATTTATAATTGTGTGGCCACTTTTCGCTTTCACATATTAGTGGTAACTACTAAGGAAAAATCTAAATGAGTGACCAATGTCTTCCTTTCGCTTAATTAAAACTTGAAACATGAGTTAGAAATTTATCTAATCTTCATAACTAATATTTGCACTTGACTATTTCATATAGTAACATTATCACTTGTGCTAGAAACTCTATACATAAGAAGCTAGTTTTATTTATGAGGAGGGGCTAAGAAGTTTTTACAAGTATCTAGCCTAGGAATATTTAGTTTCAGACTTCTAGATGAGTGGTTGGATTGGAGTATGCATTTAATCTATATTTAATTTATCTATAAATGCAATCAATGTATCATTAGGTTTGTTTTTTATTATGGAACAAACATGTTTTGAAGGGACCTAAAACCAAAAAAGAACTACATCAAAAAAGTTGCATAAAGTTAAAATAGTTCCATTACAGCTCCAAAGACAACAAAAAAAGAAGCACTGAACTAACAACAAGCAAAAAGACAACAAAAATGAAAGAAGCTAGTGCAAGTTCTTGAGGGCCTTAGTGGCCTTAGCTTCCAGCTATGTCATATTCGAAGAAATTTTCTTTAGCTCTTGAATGTCCTAATTAGCAGTTTTCTTCTTCAAGTTAGCCCTCGTTCTCTTGCTCTGTCCCATTGTATCATCCATCTTTTTGTCCAGCACTTCCACATCCATAGTAGCACCTTCCTGGTGATAGGCTTCTATCTTTCCAACCATAGTATTAATACCCTCAACTGAGCTCTTAACGACTTTATGATTGAAGGTGACAAGAGATATTAGATTTTCATTAACTTTTTGAAATTTGTTTTCCATCTTACTCAGTTTCCCTTAAAAATATTTCTTAAGTTTTTCCTCCAGTTGAGCAATCCTACAATCATAATCTTTCTTCATATCACTAACTGTTCCCACAATTTTCTGCATAGAATCCAAAATGGCCTTTCTCTAATCCACCATCCACTGCTCATTAGTTTGTGAGTCTTGTTTATTGCTAACAACCCTCACTTTCACATTGGTGTCTTTGATTTCATGAAACCCCCATTTAAACATCCTAAAATTATCAACATCCACATATACACGCTACCACCAGAACATCATCAGGATTCTCCCTTTCCATACTAAGGAGAGAAGAGTTTGCATTTAGCTCTTTCAGAAAAGGTGGTTTACCACTTTTTCTTGGCACCTGGACAAATTTATCTAGGAGAGTCTAATGAGATGGAAGGGGGTCAAAATGATTAGTGGACGTAGGGGAAGCTCAACCATGTTTAGTTTGATGGCCACTTTTCAAAGAGAACTTAGAATAAGAGTCTGAACCTTCCAAATCCATGTTCCAAGCTTTCTCATTTGAGGAAAGAATAACATGGCCATCTTCCTCAGAGTCATAGTAGGCTTTAGAAACCCTAGTTGAGGTGGGGGGGGGGGGGGGTAGGGTTTTGATGTACTCATGAATGAGAAAAATCAAACCACCATGCAATATATGGGATTTCTTCTTCCTATGGTCCTTAATGTTAGTATTACTAGAAGACATCATACATAAGGGGAACAAAATTTCCTCTTTAAGATTAAAATGACTTAGTAGCACAAAATGATGCCCATAGGCCCTAGTAAATCTTTCATTTAGGGTGATATATATTATCAAAACCACTAAAATAGAGTGTCAAATGGATTTCATTTGATAAATATCATAGCTGATTTTGTTGACCTTTGCCAGCTTTGCCCTTTCCTTCTTATTTTCTGGGGAATTTCTTGACTACAGCATCTGCCATTTTCCTAACCCTGTAGAACTTTGACCCTTCCATAGAGAGACCTGTGATTTCTATAATGAGTTTCTCATCAATCTCCATTGTTCTACCTTCAATTTCAAGTTTTCCATCCCTAAAACCCATAGAAAATTTCTATCACATTTGCATGGGTGCCATGTACTCTTTCAATAAATGGAGTAAGCCCTCCTCTATTAAGGATGCACCAAATTGTTTTGTTTTTCTTAAGCTCATCATAGTTTAAGGGCTCATGTCTCTTTCTTTCTCCACTCATGAAGTCAATAATGGTAGTTTTGAATAGGGTTGAATGGTTGCTGAGCACTCTAGAAAGAACCTAGAAAGTGTATGAACCAAGAAGAAATAATGCCAAAATGGCACAATTAAAAATTGGAATGCGAGCCACTAAAATAGGATCTTTTGTGATCATTTAAAATCTGTCTCCCCTGGGTTAAATCATATAACATTAAGGCCTTTATTTAGGTCGAAAGAGTATCACCAAGTCCCCATACCTTTTAATCATTATTCCTAACTCCAAGGTTAACAAAGTAATCGACCAACCCATTGGCTTCCCAATAGGCATAACAAAAATTATAGTTTTGAAAGATTTTTAATAAAATGCTTGATTTCTCAATCCAAAATTTAATATTTCAAGAGGATTTATCCTTAACCAAAAGACATCGAATAATTTTATTAGAGTCCCCTTCTAACCATACTACCTTAGTATTAATTTTTTTAGCCAAGAGAAGCCCATGGTAGGCAGCAATTGCCTCAACAAGGTGATTAGTCTAGCTTGCCAAGGGGAGTGCCACTGCTACCAAAAACCTACCATTTTTATCCCTTATCACTCCCCCAACACCCAATCAACCCTAGATTTCCTTTGGCCGCCCCATTAAAATTGAATGTATCATTATGTTAACTTTGTTTGTAAATACATTTTTTTAAGCTCTATCATATATTTAGAAGTGGGTTTTATAATTATGGCCCCCTATGGAATATGTTGACCATTTATTATAATCCCTATTATATTATTTCCAAATATGCTAATTAATGTTAATGAGAATTTATTCATGAATTCACAAAATATCATCTACATAGGTAATTTATTGATGGTGTCATTTATTATTTTCATGTACATATATTATCATTAAATAAATTGATTTTTACTTAATATTTGAAGATTTTATATCATTTATTGAGCAAAGAGTGACAATAGATTTACATTTTTAATCATCTATTTGCCAAAATGTTGATAAGCTATTTGACTATTTTACATATTCTAGGGTTAATTTTTCTCCCTTTCTACTTTCCTCTATTTTCCAATTTCATTTTAATTCTATATTTTCTTTTAAATTTTAAATTATATTTCAAATTATTTACAATATAGGTTTTAATTATAAGTTTTCCCATCCCTTGAAATGCATTTTCCTAACTATATGAACTCTTAGTCAAATTCCTAATAGGTCCCTTGTTTACATAAAATCTCCTTTACAACTATAATGTCTATGTGTGGTCAAGACCTAGCATCCTTGAGATATTTTAAAGGCTATTTAACTATCCTTTCAAGAGATAAGCTAGTTAGTCTTATGGATCCTTAGGCTAGCTAAAAAAAGACTTCCTCATTTTCCCCACTAATAATTCCTCTAGACATATATCAGGTTTAAGGCATTTTATTGAGATGTGGTTTTCCCCAACTTGTCTTGATGATCACAATTATTTATTAACTCTTCAGATTAAAATAATGGCCTACTTGTGATGATTCAATTTCATCTCCAACAAAGCCAACTACTATGGAATGCTCTATAGTTTAGGGGTTCAATATTTACCACCACTCTAATGCATGATGGCTTGGATGTGTAACACTATATTACTATACCTTGACTTTTATCCTAAGAAGTTTTACTACTACTTTTGAGGTAGTTTATCATGCTCACTACAAGGAATGCCAATGTTTCCCATCAATGACTTAGGAATCATGAAAATCCTATTTTGCATGAGGGTTTAATTCTTCTCATTATAGAATATGATAAAGCACATGAGGTTAAACCTTCCCCTATTCTGAGAAACCCCAAACCCTTAGATAGCCATGATGTGTATGTGGTCTCAAATATTGAATTTGATGAGAAGGAGGAGGCAAAAATATCCAAGGATTGGAATGACATCCATGTGTCATATGATTATGAGTATCAACATCCAAAGGATGAGGGCCCCCTTCAGAACCCCAATATCGACACTACTAGTAGAAAGAAAAGAAAAAACCCACCTAGATGGGAAGCTAAAATTTGGAAACCCCCATTCCTCAACCCCAAAACTTGGGCCCTCAAAGTTTGAAAAAGAAGAAAACTAGGAAAAGAGTGAAGACACAAATTAAAGGGGATGATGAACTCAAACTGGATATTCCCCTTAATGTGGACCCAAAGGAGCTTAAAAAGGACAAGATGGATATAGATATGCTCCTAGTAAATTTGACCTCTAGCTAGGAGAAATGTTTCCACTAGGCAATTAGCGAAATTGACCTTCTTAAACAGGGTATCAAGGATTTCATTAACACTTTTAGTGATAACCCTGCACTAGAAAAAATTGATAAGCTCCTAAAGATGACTCAAAAAATAACAAAAGATGCCAGGGTTATGAAAATCGAGCATGAGTCAAGGATTGCCCATCTGGTTAAAAGTATTAAGGAATTAAAGGAAAACCTTAGGGGATTGGTGAAGATTAACAAATAGGCAATGTATCATAGCGTGGAAGGCCTTAAGGGTTAATGGAAAAATTTCCATATAGAAATCCCATCCTATTAGTAGTGATCTGCCTTCAGCTACCAAATTGAAAAAGAAGATCCTAGAGATAAATATACAGAATTCCAGAATGCAAACTTCTCCAGGTCCCTCTACTAGGACTAGAAGGAAGATATAGGAGAGAAGTAGCTCAAGATTCATTATGGAGGAGCTCAAAGATATTAACATAAAAATGATTTAGAAGAATATTGAGATCATGAAAGCTCTTAGTTAGTATTTTGGTATCTGGTTTATCCTTTTTTGCTCTAGTTTCATTGCTTTTTGTTAGGAGCCATGGGGTGTATACCCTGTTTTTGTGGCCACTTGGTAGTTGTTTAGTCTTGAGTCTTCTAATAGTATATTTTTTGTTGGATTTGATTTTCGGGTCCCTATAAAACCCATTTATCTTAATCAAATACATATGCTTCAACACCAGTATGAATATCAGCAAGGATATACATTATCCTTTGAAAGTAGTTTGTCGAATGGAGCTCATACCAGTAATTAATGGCTTTGATTTAATTTGATTTGATATTGTATTTAATATGGAGGAAATATGTAGAGTTTAGATCTTCACCCCAAACATGCCATTCACTCCAGACCAAGGGGCAAAAGAATGGGACCCATGTACTACTCATAGGGATGAAAAGGAAAATTGCCTTTCTTATTTATATATGTAATAACTAGCTAAGTGTTTAAGAAAATGTTCTGGTTATAATTGCAAGAAATATGGTTGATTTTTGGTTTGGAATTTTTATATACTTGAGAGAGATATAGGGTCAGTAGTGATACATCTTCCTATTTTGTGGCTTCTTTGTTTGATATTAATCAATCTATAATGCCCCCCCAGAAACCCTAGAGGAAAAAAATACAACTAGGTAGCTAAAAGGGTGTAATAATTTTTAAAAAAATATTAAGTGCATTAACTATAACAATAGCATGTTTAACAACACAACGGAAGCCTAACGTATGAATTCCTAAGGGTTACCAACATAGATTAATTCGTAGATTATATTAACACAATGGTTAATCTAGTTGTTCATCTACTTAGGAAAATTAAATGCTTAAGACAATATCTACAGATACATCTGAATTCTATAAAGAAAAATAAAGTACTCCAAAGCAATTATTTTCCCATAGCTCATAAATACAAAAGTAATAAAGCAACTGAAATAACATACATTCCAATTATCTAATATTACAATATCCATAAATACATGGCCTCAAATAATACCAGGGATTACAAATTGCAATATCAAGGTTAAATAAAAATCTGATACAATGACCACAAGGTCTCAACTGAACAATGATCACGAACATGAGCTGGTACATGAACCATGACCCAAGGAACACCAACAAAGCCTTTCCTCGCCTGAAGATACAATCAAGAACATCTGATGGGAAGTGGCACTACCACCGGGGATGTGCACAAAGATGGTGGTCAGAAAAGTGGACACCACCCAAAAAAAATTGGAAAAATATGTAGCGCGTACGCAGTTTTAAAATTTCAAATTCCCGTGTCTGCGCTTAGGTTTTTTCTTCTCGAGTCTAGAAAAGGTAGCGTGTACACGCTGAGCTTAGGAAACTGAGCGCGTATGCGCTATGCCTAGGAAAATTAGCACGTATGTGCTTCTTATAGGAAAATGAGTGCGTACGCGCTAATAATCCTAGTAAAACCGCATACGCGGTGCCTGATGAAAAAAGTTTTAAAAAAAAACTGGGTCCTCATTTACCCAAAAAGCGCATTTTTTACTTTCTTTTTTTCCCATTTTCTAACCTAAACCACGAACGGGGTGCGAAATTTGTCCTCAGGCTATGGATCAAGGTTAGTTTTTGTTTTTTTTGTCTTTCTTTCTAGTTTATGCAATTTGTTTTACATTTTGAATTTAATTTCATTAATTTTGATTAGGTTTTTTCATTTTTTGTTTCAAAAACAAGATTCTTCTAATCCAGAACAAGAACAACCAAATGCACCTCCTGAAAACCCACAAGAACAACCAAATGCACCTCTTGAAAACACACAAGAACAACCCCGAATTCCTCCTTTTGACCGCACAGCCGAAACAAAGGAAGAATTAATTAGTCAGTTGGGGAAAAATACATCCAAAATCAATAGACTGATTGTAAAATTGAAAACTTCTGAACTTGACCATCATCAATCCCTCGCCACTAGCCTAGAAACATTAGCTAGTGGTGCCATAGCTGTTTCCACAGAAATTACCAAATGGGGAAGCTTTAGGGATAGGTGTCGTCAATTCTATGCCAATGGGCTATCATACGATGGAGTTAAAAACAAAAATATTTCTAAACAACAAATATGTGCCCTTTTTGTTGACCCCAAAATTGGTCAGTCATTACCTCCTAATGCAAAGAGGTTTCCCATACATTGGTGTACCGATGTGCAGATGAAGAATCTTTTTTGGCAAAGGTGGTGGATGGTCTTTGACGATCCACCTTGTAATAATTATGAGGTGCCATTATATTTTTTGAGAAAAATATATTGTGAGTTTGTGCTCAATGTGCGCCCAAATTATTTTGACATGAGAAAGTTTCATGGTAGAGGTGGTGGCTCTACCCAAGATAGACCTGGAGCTCGTAGGTGATTAGCCATGGAGAGTTGTTTCCCCCTAGCACCCAAACCCAAGGTGCATCAGGTTGTCCCATTAGAGCTGAAAGAGTCGATGGAGCTACAGACTCTTTAGGCGGCCACAGCATTGATTGGTGCCATCATCCAGCATGGGACATCATTATCACACCCTATTGTACTGGATGATGAGTCGTTAGAGGGCGACAGAGAGCCCATCGAGCATATGTCTGTCAGTTGCTCAGGGATATGCTTGGGGATAGATGATGCAGCCGGTGCAGATGGATACTCATATCATCTATGTACGATTTGCAGTTGTAGATGTGAGGCTCACACGGTTGAGGATGTCGCGCTGACAGATGAGTTGATGGACATGGTGTTTTCCCATGAGCCACTAACATAGGTGTGTTGATTTGAATTCATAACATTTTATTTATCAGTCACTTTAATTTTGTAATTACATAAATGAATTTTCATTTATACATCGATTTAAATTGAGACAAATAATATGCATTTCAGGATGCAGCAACAGTATCCCATACACCTCCCCCAGTTACCATAGTTGCAACTTCGACGCTTGAGGTATAAATCTTGTAACATGTTAAAATAGAATAGTACACTTTGAATTCAAAAAAATACAAGATATATTAACTATCTTTAATGCTTGGTCCAATTTCTGGTTTGTAGGTGTTGTCAGGGGACGAAATGTCCCAGATTAATGACATCACGCTGTCGGCGATTGATTTTGGCCTACAAGGCTATACGGTATCATATTTTGTACAACTCTTTTTATGTATTGTTTTGATGGAATATGCAAGTCATTTCATTTTAGATTTTTAAAATTATGTTTAATTTATTATCTGTACTAATATCTCATGTTAATTTTTTGTTTTTAGGGCACCCCCTCTGTGTCTAGGGCTTGTCCGAAGAAAAAGAATATCTCGAAGACGCCAAAACGTGTGAAGAAGGTAATTGAACACATTTTTAGTTGTACAATTTTTTGAAAATGTTGAAATCAAGTATTAGTTGGGGTCTGTAGATTGATTAGTGTTTTTTGTCTATTTTACATGTACATCGACCATTGAGCTTTGTGGATATGTTGAATGCACCTGATTCACCCGCGAATCAAGAGAGGGTGGAAGTATGTATCTCTACTTTATTTTCTTGATTTCATGATTATATGCACACATACATGTGAACTTGTGATATATTATAATCTTATATTTTTTTCATATAGGAAATATCCATACCTATTTCATCAATGGTGAACCCTCCTCCTTGCACTGGAGAAGCATATCAAGATCCGGTACACTTTTGTTTGATATGTAAAATTAATTGTTTTCAACCTTCAATACTTATCATTATATTAATTGTATTTAATCTTTGTACATTTTTTGTATAGGTAATAGCGACCATTTCTACATCGATGGTGAGCCATCCTCAGTCCATTGGAGAAGCATCTGAGGCACAGGTACGTCATTGTTCTCTATATTATAGCTTTTAAGTGTTTTTGATATATTTATGTTAGTACATTGTATTAATTGTACATTAAATCTACAATAGACTTGTTCATAGTACGACCATAATGTGGATCCATTTAAGTATGTTTTCAAGAAAATTCCTAAGAGTGACAAGGAGAGGAGAGTGAAGACATTAGCTCCTGGATCAGCCGATGAGGTAATCTACATTTCAATTGCAAAGGAATTAAAGTTAAAAGCATAGTTATCATGTCAGTTGTGAACTATTTTCTACAAAAGAATTCTAACTTGGCTTTTGAATTGTGGTTTTGCAGCCATCTACAGAGCCATGTACTGTGCCAAAGAGGCTTGATTTTGATGATCCACCAGAAGTTTAGGATCATATAGTGTTAGTTTTGGTCATAGAATGACCAATACATGTAGATATATTCTACATTTTTATTGTATATCGATTTGGACATGGCACATGCCACATTTTTGTAATACTTGTATTGACTTGGCAGACATGCCTTTTTTTATATATATAAATATCGATATTCGATCCAATAAATGTGTAATGAGTTAATTATTTTGTATTCGTTGTATTTTGTGGTTGTCCTTTTATAAATTTAAATGAATATTTGCATATGTAATAAACAATACGAATATAAACAACAAAAATATATGATATAAAGCATTGTAATTGTGGAATATGATTTGATAAAATTTCTAAAATGTTGAATTAACCCTACAAAACTCCTTGTATTCAGTTCATTATTGTGTATTTGTTGTATTTGGTGGCTGCCCTTTTATAAATTTAAATCAATATTTGCATATGTAATTAACAATATGAATATAAACAACAAAAATCGACAATATGAATTTAAACAACAATGTGTTTGGTGCGAGAGCACCCTCATACTCGCAATGGTCAAATTTTATTCCTCATGTGAACAAACTGATGTTGCGAGCGCATCTGGGTGGGCATGTTTATGCTAGGCATGCCCTTGTCATGCATCCCAAAGCACTAGAACATTGAGAGTCATACCCTACC
Organism: Cryptomeria japonica; assembly: GCF_030272615.1. Lineage (NCBI taxonomy): Eukaryota > Viridiplantae > Streptophyta > Pinopsida > Cupressales > Cupressaceae > Cryptomeria > Cryptomeria japonica. The sequence goes on along the minus strand of NC_081408.1, from coordinate 173,149,481 downwards.
GGTGAGATTTCTCAAGTGCCTTGAGTCCAAAAAATTGTCAAAATTTGACAAACTATTTCTTCAAATCCACGACACATACGGTCAATCTGTTTGATCCCGTGGGGTCACATGAGGCTCCTCTACAATGGCCTATCTCAATTTTTGATGACTCGAAGCCATTTTAAATTAGTAGCATTTTTTCCCTTGCTAAAAAAACTGTCAGTTGCTTGCAAGGAAAAGTTGCAAGATTGGCTAGAATTGATTTTGTTCCTCATGTTCACAAACCGACGTCACAAGCACATCCAGGTGGGCATGTTTATGCTAGGCATGCCCCTATCATGCATCCCAAAGCACCAGAACGTCGAGAGTCATACCCTACTGGTGAGATCTCACAAGTGCCCTAAGTCCAAAAAATTGTCAAAATTTGACGAACTATTTCTTCCAATCCATGACACATACAGTCAAATTGTTTGATCCCGTGGGGTCATGTGAGGCTCCTCTATAGTGGCCTATCTTATTTTTTGACGAATCGAAGCCATTTTCAATTAGTAGCATTTTTTGGCCTGCTAAAAAAACCATCAGTTGCTTGCAAGGAAAAGTTGCGAGATTGGCTAGAATTGATTTTGTTCCTTGTGTACACAAACCGACATCACGAGTGCATCTGGGTGGACATGTTTATGCTAGGCATGCCCCTGTTGTGCATCCCAAAGCACCAGAATGTCGAGAGTCATACCCTACCGGTGAGATCTCTCAAGTGCCCTGAGTCCAAAAAATGGTCAAAATTTGACGGACTATTTCTTCCAATCCATGACACATACGGTTGATCTGCTTGATCTTGTGGGGTCACGTGAGGCTCCTCTACAATGGCCTATCTCGATTTTCGATGACTCGAAGCCATTTTCAATTAAGTAGCATTTTTTTGCCTGCTCAAAAAATCGTCAGTTGCTTGCAAGGAAAAGTTGCAAGATTGGCTAGAATTGATTCTTGGGCAACTAAAACTATGTCTACAAACCATGTACATGCTACATTGATAACTGCGTATGCACTGCTACGCCATAAAATGTTGGCAAGCCTAATGTTATTCTCGACTAATAAGTAGCGCGTATGCACTACTAAGTCTAAAAATGTTATCCCAGGGTATCAAATAATGGGAATAGTACCGCTTATGAGTAATAAGTACCATGTATGCGCTACTAAGCCTTAAAAAAGTTATGGAAGGGGTATGGAGGGGGAGAGAGAGGAGAGAGAGAGAGAGAGAGAGAGAGAGAGAGAGAGAGAGAGAAGGGAGACAGAGGGAGAGGAGAGGGGAGAGGGAGAGGAGAGGAAGAGGAGAGGGGAGAGGGAGAG